>NC_090652.1:227067836-227345336 GCF_040937935.1 Hyperolius riggenbachi | reverse complement strand
GGGCTCGATTCACCAAGCGGTGCAAAGTGTTAGCACCGTGGTGAAAAGGCCCTTATCACGCATGATAAGTAGAAACTCGCGCGAAGTTGCCGCGCGTACGCGCGTACGCGCGTACGCGCGTAAGTGCGCGCGCAACACCCGACGCTTCGCGCGAAGCTCCCATTAAGCCCTATGGGACTTTGCGCGCGCTCTCACGCGCGAACGCGCTTACGCGCGGTAACTTCGCGCGAAGAGCAGGAAAAATCGGTGATAACTCAGTGGTGAAAAGGTCATCACGCCTAAAGTCTTTTAGGCGTGATAACTGGGTTATCACCGCTTTGTGAATCGAGGCCCAGATGTGTATGACAAATCTGGCAGAATTAGGTGCATACTTGCTTCAGGTGTGATTCAGGCAATACTGACCAGGAAGATCAGCAGTACTGACAGGCAATTATTACTGTTTAAAATGAAATAAATATGGCAGCTTCCATAGGTCTCACACCTCAAGTACCTCTTAACTGATTTCGGACCGCAGCTTCTGTTCCCTTTAAGAACCAGATCCCTTTTTACTTCCTAATCACTGTGATTGGCTCACAATGATCAAGAGCCAAAGAAAACGGCTCCTGACTGAGATATGGAACTCAGATGTCTTTAGACAGCTGAGTTCTGTGCTGGTGGGGATGCGCCTTTGTGTCCTGTGCATGGGATCGGGTGGTGTTACACCGCATCAGGCTTAGGTAGTCACAAGTGCAGCATAGTTTTAACTACAACCGGTCACGAACAGGTTAAAGACGCACTATACTGAAAATAACATTAATTGCTTCTTTTTTTTTTTTACAATATTACTTTATAAATAATTTAGTCAATGGTAACCCATTGTAAAATCTTTCCTTTTCCTGATTTACATTCTGAAATTTGTCACAGCATCTTTCGTGCTCTCAGGTGCAGCTTTGCAGAATATTTGTCAACTCAGTACTCTGAAGCGAGTAGTGATAATACTTGGTCAGCCAGAATGCTCTGGGAGGAGACTCTCACATAGCTAAACAGCCAAGGCTACGACATCAGTGCGAGGGCGGGGCTATATATCAATATACAGCAACTTATAGATATGGGAACTGTTTCTCACTCTGAAACTAGGATAGTTAAAGAGGAATTTCAGCCTAAACAAACATACTGTCATTAAGTTACATTAGTTATGTTAATTAAAATAGATAGGTAATATAGTTAGGTAATATAATCTCTTACCCACCCTGTTTTAAAAGAACAGGCAAATGTTTGATTTCATGAGGGGAGCCATCTTTTTGGTTGAAAGGAGGTGACAGGGAGCATGAGACACAGTTCCAACTGTCATGTGTCCTGATCACCCCTCCCAGTTGCTAGGCAACGTGAATAACAGCATAGGGAATCCCATCATGCTTTGCACAGCATCAGGGAAAAAAAGACCGGGCAGTTTTCTTTGATGGGGCGGAGCTTAGCTAAAAATGCAGCTAAAAATGATGCTTTGGTAAGAAAAACAAAGTTCTGATGCTGTGAAACTGTTAAAGAAACACCAAGCCTTTTCAGTTCTGCTGAGTAGATTTTTAGTCCGGAGGTTCACTATAATATAAAATTGGGTAATAATTTACTGCCTCTTTAAAGTTTTGTTTTTGGCAGGGGAATGTTTGCATTTGATCTGACCTCTAATTTACTTCAAAATTCTGCATAGTGTCTGCCTAGCTTAAAGGGGGAATAACTAAATATATAATTTCAGGTCTGAAGTTTAGTCCTCTTTCAGTTTTGTCCTGTGCAGACTTATATCCTTCAAGTACTTTTCAAAAGCAAACCTTAACTCATCTAAAAAGTTGCAAACCACATTCACTTATTTGTATTCTTACCTACTGACATGAACACAGAGGTGTCTGTTTCCACCTGGGTCCCCCTGTTCCCATGGCCAAGTGTCTTCTTTCCTGTCATCGGACCAAAAGCACCCTCGTTGGTGTGCATGTGTAATTCACTGGGCATGTGCAGTTCACTTCCATACATGCTCATTGAAAACAGGTTCTTGTGCACAAGCGCTTGCTATCTTTTGACATGCCCGGTAGAGAGCTTTCGCATGCCCAGTTCAGATACACTTGTTACTATGCACTGGGTATGCATGACTCCTAAACCCCCGCATGCCCAGTTGACAGGAGTTTATGTGCGGACCTGCGTGGCTGGGAACCAGTTGGAGGATCCATTAGCGCAGACCAAAGCGAGACAGGGGTAGCCAAGTGGAAAGGACAACTCTTCAGAGGTATGTGTAGGTAAGAATACAAACCGTTATATGTGCTTAGTAATTTTGTAGATCAGTTCAGGTGAGCTTTAAAGCTTAGAAAAAGCATCAAATATTAATCAGAAGTACCTGTTACTTTATTTGACTTCCATGCATTCCATCTAATGGTTCCAAATGATTGATATCTACCCAATATTGACCATATATAACACCTTGACCCACATGATGTTAGATCTGAACTCAGCAAGGATCTGATGTTATATCATTTGTACTACTGCCAATGCAATTGATGCACTACAACGCCAATGCAGGGTGCATCTCCAACTCCCCTCCACAGCACTCCACTACATTCAACTGCATGAAGAAAAACCTTTCCCCATGAAAGTTCAGTTGACAGAATGATCAGACATTTTGTATAAGGAGCCATCGTTTCTAATACATTTTTGCTGGAAAAGTGGAAATTATGTTTTTATCTAAAGTCCAGTCTATTTCAAATATCTAACAGTGTTTGTCTTGCTTTAGATAATCTACCATCATCATCACTTATTTCTGACAGCAGTCTCCATTACACAAGAGTTGTGACAGTTTCTCCTGAAGTAAAATAGTTATTAAAGCCATGAATATTTATAGACATTATCACCACACATTGGAGATCCTGTCATAAAAACACAAAAGGACTGGTTTGCCTGTCTCAGTCTTCTGTCATAAGAAGAATTAAACTCGTCATTTTTTTTTCCATTTGCAGAGGAATTAAATGTGAATGCTTCATATTTAAAGGAACCCTTTAAAGGTGAGTGGATAAGGATAACTGACTTCTGTTTTCCCCTTTAAATATGCCAGTAACATGCTGTCACGTTGGTCCATTGGATTACAGTCAGAATACCTCATCTATATACTTGGCATGGATTAGTGTTTCAGGCGGTATTAGATTCTTAAAGTTAAAGAAGAAAGCAGCATCCATATCATTCTTGCTACAGGTTACCTTTAAATTAAACCTGAAATAGGAGGAAATGGACGCTGCCATTTTTACTATGTTATCAAAATGCCGGCCTGTCATGCTGGTGTTTCAGCTTCAGTAATGTCACAGCCCTGCAACAAGCATGCAGTCAGTGGATACAGACTTATGTCTGTGTTCATTCAGGGGCAGAGATTCAGAAGACATTAGAGACAGAGGATGTACTCAACAGCAGGGCAAGTAGTAAATATAAAATTAAGTTACAAAAGACACTTTCCATATTCCACTCACTACTAATATATATTCTTCTACTTTGCTATAACATCATATATTTCCCCATCATACTCACAGTTTTTCCTCGACAGGGGCAGTGTCACCCCAGCTGTCCTTCTTTGACTGGTCCATTCTCTGCATGGATATATATAAGTTATGTGAGACCTGACGTCAGAAGCAGCCCTTCTGTTGCAACTTACATCCTCTCCAACCTGCCTAGCCCTTCAAACCATTATGTTAATTTCTTCTTAGCAGTAGCTTTTAATGACTCACATGTGACTCTTATCTTTTCAAGTTCCATTTACTTCCTAATAAAGAATGGAAAGGGCTAGGACTTTTCTCATCCTCTGTACTAACAAGCATTTATGATGGACGTTACACCTCCTTATGAGTTCATTTGCACCTACATTGATTATCTTCCTCTGTCTCTGCCTTGCCTTGTTTCCTCATGAAGTGCTCTTGAGGGCTTACATGGTGCTATTGCGGTTACGGAGAAAATTATGTGAGAAAACTGTACAGACCTAAAGGGGGCATTCTGCGCTAACCTCTCACCCCCCCCCCCCCCCCCCCCCATTGGCCAGTTGGAGCTTACACAAAAGAAAAAATCATTGACAAGATCTGCATAACACAGCAGTTTAATGCCCAACTTCAGGTGTGTGTTTGTAATGTATATTGTGTGGAAAAGATCATATTTTGCAATGCACACAGTTTATTGCATTAGACATAAACAGTTTTTACATTATTCATTTTTAGTACTTGGCTTGCTGGGCTTGAAAAATTGATTTCCTGTGCGATTGTCGTTTTCAACATCCTCACTCACAGGAAGTAGCCAAGAGGAAACTTAGTAGGGACCCCAGCAAGTGTTTCATCATGAGTGCAGATTTCACCCTACTTACTTCCTCCATGTGCCCCATAGCATGGAGAAGAGGGAGGGTGTTGTCAGGTATTTGCCATGTGATGAGGAAGGAGCTGTCCTCACTTAGTGCTGCTGCTCTCCTCACTCAGTGCCATCATCACCTATAGGAAGCAGTCAAGGAGAAACTGGAAAGAGGCACCAGCTAGTCTTTCACCATGAGCACAGGGCTCACCCTGCTTACCTGCTCCATGTGCTGGAGAAGAGGGAGGGGGTGGATGTGGTCAGGTATTGGTGCTCCACAGGAGTGTACCATCAGTGCCCTGGGCCCCGCAAAAAGGTCATGGAGGTGCCCTCTCATAGAACTCTGAGCACCCCTGGAAGTGGTGGCCAGTCAATTCCCTTCCCCCCATGCAGAGTGGTGCAGGGAGTTCTGATCATGGTCTAAATCTGGCTCGTGATCACGGCCGTGATCTCGGATTCTACATGTAATCACTGCTAAAATCCGAGTCGAATTCGGAGCTCCGATTCAAATCCGGATCACGATCACAGCATATCCAGATTTCAATTCTGCCATGGTCGGACTCACTCGAATTCGTGATTGGGGGATCCGAGCATCACTGCCTATTAGTACTGTTATCTTGTGGGCATGCTGGCAGCTGATGTGCTCGTGTGTATTGTAAATGTGCCCTCTGGTCTTTGATTGGCCATATCAATACAAACAAAGAGAGGGTTCACACAGTACTTATTCTCGTTGTCAAAAGGGAAGTCCATGACTGTGAGTAGCAACAGACTATGTAAGGAATCCATTGTTCCCAGTACTAAAGGAGAATTGTGCTCTTCTGCCACCCGATAAGCTAGGGAAGAGGGGCTGAGATTGTTTCACAATATACTACACTATGCTGGGAATACACCATAAGTTTTTGTGGCAGATAGATGACTCGATAGATAATTTCTGACAGGTCCGATCTGATTTTGATCGTTTTCTCATAAACGTGAATGGAAATCGATTGGAAAAACGATCGAAAAATTGATCGGCCAGTAAATCTGCCGATAAAATGTATTGTGTATTCCCAGCATAAGGAGAGATGCAGTGTTCAAATGTATTTCAAAAGTGTTCACTGAACACTTCATTAGTTCTAGTTACAGTGTTACACTGCTGTCCAGTTTACCTTATGGCTAGCTGCTCCCATCTGATATTTTATGTTTGCATTACATTTTTATCAGAGGTTAGGGTTTTAGTGCATAGTTTAGCATTGTTTTGAATACAAGGTGAGTATGTTGCCTCTAGAGGGCTCTGCACGCGTCTTTTGGTAGTCAATCAATGGGGCCTGGTTTTAGAATGCGCTGCCATCTCTCCCCTAGTTACAATGTAGTTACCTGTTATTGACACAGGCTATCTCAGGTTGTGGGGTGAGGTCTACGTGAAACCCTGGCCTGTACCAGTGCCCCCTGCAAGGCACAATGTCTTGCCAACCCTAGTGGGTGACAGACTGTTTATGTTAGGTGTTGTGCAATTAACTGTTTGACCTGCTGGCTGCATCTACTGTTTGCTCTGGCTTTCTACAACCCAGGCATTATTCTGCAGTCCCTCATTTTACCAGTGAATGGCATGTGCCTGGACATTGCTGCATGTTTCCCACCAGTAGGTGGCTCTCTGCCATCCTTCAGCAATTATGAAATCAGCTGTGGAAATTCTATTGAAAGACTCCAATAGTATTAGTAGGTATGAGTGAAATCGTCGCTGGTGTGCTTGCAAGATTTTTGTCCAACTTCCGACTGTTTAACAACATTGCAAAATCAGTTTTGTGAACTTGCTTTGTAGTCAATGGCGCTGAGCCGCTGACTTCTGTGGTTAAAGGACAACTGAAGTGAGAGTGATATGAAAGCTGCCATATTTATTTCCTTTTAAACAAGGCACATTGCCTTTCTATCCTGCTGATCCACTGCCACTAAAAATTTTTTCAAATATCTCTAACAAAAATCTGTCTAGATTAGCTGTATGCCTGTTTCTGGTGTTTTTCTGACACTACTGCAACCGAAGACTGACTGTCTATTGTGCTTGGTTCAGTAATGGATACTGAGTGGGAATGCCGCTATCTACCCATATACACTGTCAGGAGTATTGGTCTGACAAGGCAAGGAGGAGTAAGGTGCTACTACTACAGTCCAAAGTAAGTGGGGGTGGATAAGACTCCCTAAACTGTTAGGCAAACTCCCCCACACCCCACTCCTGAAGTGTACAAGCTTAATTAGACCAGAAACTGAGGGACTAATCAGGACATGGAGTGCTCAATATATACAGTTTCTGTTTGCACTGTATATATTGAGCACTCCATGTCCTGATGTCCTAATTAAGCTCCATGTCCTAATTAAGCTTGTACACTTTAGGAGTGGGGTGTGGGAAGTTTGCCTAACGGTTTGGGGAGTCTTATCCACCCCAACTTACCTTGGACTGTAGGCCTAGCACCTTACTCCTCATTGCCTTGTCAGACCAATACTCCTGACAGTGTATATGGCTAGATAGCGACATTCCCACTCAGTGTTCGTTACAGTATCAACATTGGCATGAGTGGGTAAAGATCATCAAGGACATTCCCTTAGTTTATTACGAAGCTCTTGGTGCACTTTCTTATTGGAGTGTTCTACTGTTTTAGACCTTGTACATTTCTATTGTTTTTAAGTGATCAATAAACGTTACATTTTAGGAGGCTATTGTGTGCCCCTTTTTTTTGGATACATAATAGGTTTAGTCCTGTAGGGCCTCCTGTGAAATAATTTGTTCTCTTGTATCACATCTCAAAGTGCTGGTATTGTGGTTGGTTCTCAGGATCCAGTTGGGACAAAAAAGAAAAAAATGTAGAGCCATACTAGAATACCTGGTATGGCCATTGTGATCTCCTGTACCTTCCAATTGAGCGCTGTAATAACAGCACAGGAGATTTCGGCGCAGCCGGTGCCACCATAGACCATAATAGGAATTAGGGCTGTGAGTAACTTCAGCGAAGTTGCTCTTAAAACACTATAATTCGGCCTCCAGCAATAGCTGGAAGCCGAATTATATGATTCCCCACTATCCACATGGACGTGGAGGGGGAATAGTATTTATGCCGCCGGGAACTTGTGCAGTAGCAGGATAAGCCATATATTGTCTCCGCGCCAATTCATGCGCACGCCCTCCAATCCAGTAAACAATGACCCAAAAAAAGTCACACAATTTTTCAATACATAAATATTTTACTGCCAAATCACTTATGCATTGTGTTAACTACATTACAATTCAGATTTACAAACTCCAGGCAAAACATAAAATTTTACCTTTCAAACATGGATACTATCTGTATAATGTAAATAATCTTACAACCAGAATTGATATGGTTTTCATGCCAGTTTGTACAACAGTGCATAATGTAGTGCTGACAGTAGGGATGATCAGTGAGATGTAAATAATTTTAAGCTGATGCAGAATTATGCAAATTATGTATGGAAATTTACATAGCTTGAAAATGGACCAATTGAATTCCATCTTGGCGGTATTTGTTTGGACCACTTTTAAGCTGTATAAATGTACATAAAAATGTGCATAATCCTGCATCAACTCGGAATTATTGACACCCATCTTCAGATGTACTCGGGGAAGCAAGTATTTCCGAGGACTGCCGAGGTCTCCGGAAGGCGCAGAACTTCACCAGTGGACAGGGAAGAACGAGATCTATGGGATCTAGACCCTTCCCTCTCCATTGGTGAGTA
Organism: Hyperolius riggenbachi; assembly: GCF_040937935.1. NCBI lineage: Eukaryota > Metazoa > Chordata > Amphibia > Anura > Hyperoliidae > Hyperolius > Hyperolius riggenbachi. The sequence continues at coordinate 227,337,275 of NC_090652.1, read as the reverse complement.
TCTCGCTCATTTTTTTTTTCGGGCACTGCTTCAGTATTGCAGTAAGGTCCTTTCCAGGAAGTGCTTCCAAGTGACAGCAACATAGATAAAAAGTCATTTCTAGTGCATTGTACACTGGGACTGTCCTTTCTTGCACATCTTATACTGTGTGCTTGTGTACATGTGTATTTTAAATTTTAAACATTTTCATCATAGTGGTGCTTCAAGCATGAGCCTGGATAATACAATCATTGTACTGCCCGAGGAGTTTGCTATCTCTGACTAATATGCAGCTCTGGCAAAAAAAAACCTAAAAACCTAAAATCTAGAAAAAAAGTGAATGGCATTAGCAGATCACTAATTGGCTGTTGCCTACAGATGCAAACCAGTCAAATTATGTTAATTGAATGCAGATACCAAATCTTGCTAAATGCAGATGCAGTAGCTATATGTATATGAACATTAGTGGAAGGAAAAGAAATGTGTACATGATACCAGTATAGTGTACTGAGCCTGTGATATGCAGTGAAAAGGTAAAGGTAAAGGAAAAGGTTTTGAAAACAGCTATACATCTAAAAAGACACATAATATCAAAGCAGGTGGTTTTGGTGCCTGAGCTGGGCACCACTAATGCTATAGTACACACACCGCACAAGGGTAATTTGGGGTTCTGGCAATTGCGGCAGCAGGGTGAGCCGTCGTTTGGCTCAACCTGCACCCAACTCACCAGCGCCATACATTTACGTACGCCATAGTATACCCAGAGTGCAGCAGTAATATTCTTTGGTTTCTCTAGCTATATTAACCTCAAAAGCAGAGGCCAGTATTACTTTAACACAAGGCTCTAGGCACAGATTTACATATAAAATATGTTAACACAATAAGCAAAGTATTAAAACCTGACCTGAAGAATAGTTGTAAATGTGGCGACACACGATACAAAAAAAAAAAAAAATCAGATTGTATGGTAATTGGTTGATAATGATTGGTTGTACACAAAAATTGAAAGCCTTTTTTTTATCTCAATTAGAATTTCCTGTTTTTTTGTTTTGTTTTTGTAAAACTGGATCGGGAGTGGTGGAACAATTTTTCAGAAGATTGAATGGTATAGGATAAAATGTCAATTTCTTGATCGATAGACCCAAGCAATTATTTCACAGATTTCAATCATTTATTTTCCATAACTGGGGAAAAATTAGAACGCACGTGGGATATACATCAGTCAGATTTTTCAAATGTTACAGTCAATCAGAAAAATCGACTGTATTTCTCAAACTGAAAATAAATATTTAAAAAAATGTACTGTGAATAGCTACCTTAAAGGACTTACGAGGCCAAAATGGCTAAAAAAAGCCAAGTACCTTTAAGATGTTTAAATGCACGGAGGACGCCGTCCTCGCACTAGCGGCCAACGCGCAATCCGCCTGGCCGCTAGTGCGGCTGCGCAGCTCTACGGCCAACCCCTCCGATCCACGCTACAGTGCGTGGTTCGGGGGGTTGGCCGTAGAGCTGCGCAGCCGCACTAGCGGCCAGGCGGACTGCGCAGCCGCGGCCAGAGGAAGCGGCCATATTGGGAGCGGAACGAGAGCCCGACCCGGCCTGTGGGGTCGCGATCGGCATGGGGGGCGATCACAGGAAGGGGACCCGGCGGAACTGCACGGAGGGCGCGGACGGCGTCCTCCATGCATTTAAACATCTTAACCACTTCACAGCTCCAGTACAGTATATCTACTCCCCTGCAGACTTCATCTAACCGCCCAGGGGAGTAAATATACGTACTCCCGCTGCTACCACTGCTGTATCCCGCTTATTTGTGCGCTCGTTCATGTTGCCATCTGCCCGCCAGGAGATCAATGAATGGGAAAGCAATTCCTAATCATTGATCTAAGTCCCCGTAGCAATTATCGGCGCCTTTTATGAGAAGCTGCACGATCATTCTAATAAATAAAAGTTTCCCATCTTCAGTACACTTCCTGTAAGCATACATATTTCGCTTACAGGACATGTAACAAAAAAAAGACTGAGGCCATCTTGTGGCCAAATAGTAAAACTACATCTAAAAGTACTTTTTTTAAATGCAAAGACCTGTTTTTACATTTTAAATTAACCCCTTACCTCCCACACTCCCCAATAGTTACCAACATTTATTTTTTTTGTAAAAAAATACAATAAAATAAATTTACAATTATAAAAAATGCATTAATAGTTTTCTTAGGGACTGAACTTTTTTAATATGTATGTCAAGACGGTATAATACTGTTACTTTATAAATTATGGGCTTTTTATTAGTGATGGATGCAAAACTGAAAAAAATGCATCTTTATTTCCTAATAAAATATTGGAGCCAGACATTGTGATAGGGACATCATTTAAATGGTGTAATAACTGGTACAAATGGGCACATTAATTACGTGGATTTTAATTACGGTAGCATGCATTATTTAAAAATTATAATGGCCGAAAACTGAAAAATAAGGATTTTTTTTCCAATTTTTTTTCTTATTTTTCCATTAAAAAACATTTATAATAAAAAAATTCTTGGCATAATGTACCACCCAAAGTAAGCCTAATAAGTGATAAAAAAAAAACACATTTAACACATTTCATTCTGATAAGTAGAGATAAAGTTATTGGCAAATGAATGGAAGGAGCTGAAAGGTGAAAATTGCTTGGATGCTGAAGGGGTAAAACCCCTCAGTTGTGAAGTGGTTAAAGGTACTTGGCTTTTTTTAGCCATTATGGCCTCGTAAGTCCTTTAAGAAAATATTAGTAGCCTGAAAGGAAGTGGAGTGTCATGTGGCCATGACGTAATACTAACATTTACACAGCCCCTCCCCCAGCATCTAGCAATGCATAAGTTGCCATGGCAACGCAGGACAAGTTCAGTAGTATTTTACATTGGAAATATATATTTTTCTTAAACACAGATATAGCATTGATACAGAAATATTAGAAACTACAAACAACTACATTTTTCAGTGTAACCTTTTTACACTCTGTGCTATGTCTTAAAAATGATAAAAGCAGCAGCATTGTAATGATTATTGCTCTACTAGGCTTGGCAGTATTTTGCTATACTGAAATGGCATTCTTCACTTTCAGACTACTGTGTTCAATTCACTTTTTCTCCTAAATTTTCTCCTTGGTGATATTTTTATACCTTATTAATAAAATGCCTTTTAAGCTACCAGCAAGCAGGAAAATATGTTTTTGACAGTACTTTTTTACCTTCTTTTCCAATTGTAGAGTGCTGAAAAGTTATTTTTAACCTCCTTAGCGGTAACCCCGAGTCAGGCTCGGGTTTGGAAATCCACAGCTCACAGCGGTAACTCCGAGCCAGACTCGTGGTGACCGCCGTGAGGTTGATGCAGAGTAATGGCGCGCAGCAGGTTTTTCAACTCAATTACCCGGAGATCCAAACTCTGGGAGCCATTCTTCTTCCTGTCCTCCAAGGCTCTGCATTCCCCTGGTGAGATCGCTGCCTGTTGTTATGACAACAGCTGGCGATCTCACTATAGGGTTACAGTGCTACCCAGAGCACGGAGGTAGAACTGCAGCGCTGGATCCCAGGGCTGCTGCAGGCTTTCTGGCTGCATGATTATTTTGCAGTTTAAGGGTCTAAAAGGGTGCATAAAAATAAATAAAATGAAATAACCATACCGCCAGAGAGGTTAAAAAAATATGAAAAATTATCTCCTAGGTGTAAATGTAGGAGAAAAAGTGAATTGAATAAGGCTTTGTATGTTTTTTTCTTTCCTATTTTTTTCAATGTTATGTTGAGGAGTAATTGTAAACAAAGCCACACAGGCAGGTAAATATTTCAGCAAGAATAATGATGTTACATTCGTCAAGCTTCTCTAATTGTTGATTACTGGGTTCAAAAACAGCCTGGCCTGTGAACACAACGAAATACAAGACTTGGGCCCTCATTCATTTCACTTCTTCTCCTACGTTTTCTCCTAGGAGATAATTGTTAATCTTCTGTTTAGAATAACTTTTTAGCACTATTCAATTGAAAAAGTACCAAAATAAGTAAGTGAGAAAGTACTGTCAAAATCAGTATTTTCTTGCTTGCTGGTCGCTAAAAATTCACTTTTATTGAGTAGGTGTGAAAATATCACCTAGTAAAAAAAGAGGAAAAGTAAATTGAATGCAGACCTTGCTCTTTATTGTATGAAGATCAGAGAGGGGCGGTTGAATGCTAAAATATTCAAAAATGTCTGCAAAATCAACCTCTTATGATGTTTCTACAGATTCTGATTTTTGCAAATGGCCCTTATACCACCTCTTGCATTGATTAGGCCAGCTATGGCTATATTATGAACACAGCTTTGCTAAAAAGTGGACTTATTTCCTCTTAGCCACTAATCAGTTTCAAGCCTGCTCTGTGAGTTTGCATTGGATTGATGACTATTCTGTTGGCGATACTGTATGTGGTCCTAGAATTTTCTCATACTCGGTTATTGCAGTGTTTACTATTTTTGACCTATAGAAATCCTAAAAATGAACTTGGATAGCAAGCTGTGCGTTTCCCAGTCTTATAATACAGAAGACTTATATATGGGTGCATAAGCTGTTCTTGAGCTTCAGTAGAAATCCAGACGGACGTAATAAAGGTGATGTCATCAAACTTGTCAAGAGGAAAGATTCTTGTTTCATCTCTGGCTGAGAACAGGCTTCTGTAAGTCAAATACAATATAATTATTCCTCTCTCTAATCACCTAGTCTATATACATGTTCAGCGAAGTGATTCTCAAACCTGTCCACCATTACTAAGGGCTCGTTTCCACTGTAGCGAATCCGCATGCGGGCACTGCATGCGGATTCGCATACTTAATGTTACTGTATGGGGTTGTTTCCACGTGTGCGGCGGCGGCGGCGTTTTTCTGTGCGGGGAAAATCTGCACGACAGGGTCGTGCAGATTCGCGTGCCTCAGGAATGCGGGCGAATCGCCGCTAATGTATTTAATAGTAAAAACGCATGCGTTTTTACATGCGTTTTTACCCGCGAATTCGCGGGCGATTTCGCACCTTTTCAATGTTATTTTGCCCTGGCAGTGTCATGGTTAATTTCGCATGGCACCCTGCCATGCGAAATCGCACGCGAAATCGCGGGTAAAAACGCATGCGGAAACGCATCCGCATGCGTTTTTACAAGCGTCGGAATGCGGCCGAAATCGCGTCGCAACAGTGGAAACGAGCCCTAACACACTATCCTATTTACATGCAATGACTAATCAAAAGACATCGTCAAGTACTGCTCTCAGTGACTCATCCCTGGGCTAATGAACATATTATATTTACCCCCAAAATATCTATGAACTGAAATGTCTAAAAATATACAGTATACTCAGCTGTTTTTTTCACCCATTAATCAGTAATATCTGGTTCTTACAGCAAAGCTGGGATTGGCCTTCCTGTTCTTTGCATTTGGATTGCGCTGTGTCAGGGAGCCTCGATAAATTGCATTTCGGTCAAAACCATCTGAAAAGGCATAAAAAAATAAAGGAACGTAGTAAATAGAGATGGTCAATGAAATGTCTTTATTACCAATATGAGTTAATCAGAGAAGAGCTGTGAGGGGTGGTAGGCCGTCCCTCCCTCTGGGCTTAGATCAGCTGTCCTGGCCTACCTCCTCACTGTGCTGTGTAAAGGAGGGAGGCTTGGCACCAGATGTGTCAGGAAAGGTCAGAATCACAGGTGATATGGAGCCACGTGCAGCTCAAAGACTTGTAACCAATGCGGAAGGAGAAGAAAAGCGAGACACTGTGCCTTTAACACGCCTTTTATTTGATTCAATCTGGCATTACATACAGCAGATAGCAGTGGGGGATAGGTATGGCCTGACAGCCGTTTCGCGTGCTAATGCATCATCAGAGGCACCAACTTGGTTGGTGCCTCTGATGACGCGTTAGCAATTTTTCATTACAGTTTTTGAAAACTCTCTGTATTAAAGGAAACCTAATGCAAGAGTGATATGAAGGCTGCCATATTTATTTCCTTTCAAACAATACCAATTGCCTGGTATACCAATTTCCTGGCCCTGATGATCTATGTGGCTGCAGTGGTGTCTGAATCACAACAGAAACAAGCATGCAGCTAATCTGCGATCTTTGACAAAAATGTCAGAAACATCTGATCTGCTACATGCTTGTTCAGGGTCTAAGGCTAAAAGTATTAGAGGAAGAGTATCAGCAAAAATGCCAGGCAACTGGTATTCCTTAAACAGAGTCTGAAGACTTACAAAATTGCTCTTTTTATTTAACATTTATCTTCTGCACTATCACCATAGCTAAAACACCACGTCCCCGCGGCAGGACGTTGTATTTAAACCCCCCAAATCCCCTGGGCAAAATGCGGGGATCGCTTCCTGGTAGAGGCAGAGCTTAGGGCTGCAGCTCTGCCTCTACTCGTGTCAATCCTTGCTGATTGCCGCATCTCCCCGCCCCTCTCAGTCTTCTTTCACTGAGAGGGGCGGGGGAGAGGCGGAGATTAGCAGGGATTGACGCTAATGGAGGCAGAGCTACAGCGCTAAGCTCTGCCTCCCCGGGCAGCAAAATCCACGACTTTGAAAGTCGTGGATTTTTGCCCCGGGATTTGGGGGGTTTAAATACAGCGTTCTGTTGCGGGGATGTGGTGTTTTAGCTATGGTGATAGTGCAGAAGATAAATGTTAAATAAAAAGAGCAATTTTATAAGGCTTCAGACTCTCTTTAAAAGGAAATAAATATGGCAGCCTCCATACAACTCTGGCTTCAGGTTCCCTTTAACTTTGTGGGGGGTTTTTTCGGTATAGAAAGCATTGTAGAGTAAAGCAGAACAGTAAAGCCAGTCAGCATATGACAAAAATTAGTGACATAAACCTTTTTAAAAATTGGAGTTCTCTAGAGAGGTTAATTAAAGCTTTACCGGTCAGACTTTTCTGTCTATTTTTAGCCATATTTAAACATTTTGCATCAGAGTAAAAAGTATGAGTCAAGAGAATTAATTATCTGGGTTTAAAACAGGCTAAAACAGTAATAGGTTTTAGATTGATTTTTTATAGAGAGATTAAAGAGAAGCAAACAGAATTAGGGAAGTTTCAGATCCAAATTTAGGTGCAGAGAAGGCAGAAAAAGTAAAAGCTAAATTTATCCAACAGGCAGCTGTTGCGCAGTACAGCCCGGCGGACGTCCGATGATGTCAGAGCGCCGGCGTGGGACGCAGAAGTACCAGGACTTGGAGCGCAGAAGAGCCCGGCCTGGCAGCCGGCCTGGCCAGGTCGGGTCGGCCACCGGGAGCCTGCGGAGCGGCGGCGAGGGCACCTCCTGCCTGCCACGGGCTGGAGGAAGCCCCAGGTAAGTGGAAATTGATTTTTATTTTTTCTCCACCCTCCCTGAACCTTTCCTTTAAGGTGCCCATACACTTACTCGATTTCCCACCGATAGACAGCAGATTCAATCACTGTGATTGAATCTGCTGTGATCGACCAATTTCCTCCCAAAATCGATAGATCCCATCGATCTCTCTGTGCGGAAAATTTCGCTCCATTGCCAGGCGGGTCAGGAGTGCGTCGATACCGGTGTTTGAATGTCCAACGACCGATGCTAGCGGCAATACATTACCTGTTCCGCCAGCGCGTGTCCCCGCTGTCCCCGTGGGTCCTTCTCCGCGCTGGGCTCCGGCTAGCTTCACTTACTTCCTGTCGGGGGAAGTTTAAACAGTAGAGTGCCCTCTACTGTTTAAACTTCCCCCGACAGGAAGTAAAGTGAAGCTGAAACCCAGAGCAGAGAAGAGACAGCGGAGACCGCGCCGGCCAGATCAGGTAATGTATGCTGGGAGCGGCGGCAGCGGCAGCTCCACAGATTGTGAGTCGATTTCATAGTGAAATTGATTCAAATATGTTTACAGTGTAGGCAGCCAATAGATCCCTCTTTGATCAGATTCGATCACACAAGGATCTATCTGCTGGTCGATCTGGTGGCAATCGACCAGTGTATGGCTGCCTTTAGGCTGCACTGACTGTGCATACTGTACAAACAGACTACTAGTTTAACTAAGCTGCTGTGGCCTCCAGTGTGAGTTTTACATTTGGCCCCCTCAACATTTCTATACATAACAATTGTGCAAATACAGCCATTAGTACAATGGGGAGAGAGAAGACAGTTTTTTGTTGTTGTTTTTTTTACAGACCCTGCACGCAAGCCTCTGATCTGCATAATGCTGTGTACATTTGCCAGCTTGCCTGCCCTCTAATTGCTCTGTAATTGCCACCGCCTGAAGTACGTGATTCCCATTGCCTTATACAAGAATCGGCCCTGCTTGGGCAAAACTTCCTAACACTGTAGGGTGGCCCTTTTAGAGTGTCCATAGTGGCTGCAGCCCTCAAGCACTTTGAGTCCAACAGGAGAAAAGTACTATACAAATGTTAGAAAAATACGTAGCCTTCTCAATTTGCCTTTGCCCAATTTAATCTCTGATCGCAAGTTAGATGGCTGTAACCACATTAGTCCACTTGAAGCATCAAAAGAAAGACTGAGCACTTTACTGCATAGGATACTATTTTTATTTGTATTAACAGTAGTCCTTTGATGTATTAATGAATCTGATCCACCTGCATATTACTCAACTTCCAAACATTCATATCACATAAGAGCACAATGGTTTCTTGCTACTATAAGTAAAAAAAAACCAAAAAAAAAAAACGAGGGGCCCTTATTCGATTGTTTTTTCGCCTAAGTTTTCTCCTAGCTCATATTCTCACAACTTATCAATAAAATACCCTTTAAGCAACTAGCAAGCAAGAAAATACCCAGAATAATGTAACAGTACTTTGTCACCTACTGTACTTATTGGTACTTTTTCAATTGAAGAGTGCTGAAAAGTTATTTTAAACAAAAGATCAAAAATGATCTCCTAGGACAGCTATGCCCAACCTTCGGCCCGCAATGGAATCGGGGATTGCGTCATAGCTATAGCTGATATACACTGCCTGATTCCTATTGGAGGGTGGTTCCTGCATCAACCAATGGGTGGTGACGGTCTCTCAGTACTAGTGCTACTGCAGAGACTTCACTGGGACTTCACTGTGTATATAACTATGACGCAATCCCCGATTCTTCACTGCCGGCAGACACAGGATTACTCAGGCAGTGTATATCAGCTGTAGCTATGACGCAATCCCTAATCCCTCTCCTCATGACACCGCAGCCCTCTTAAGTTGCAATCTCTGATCCTCCCTGATCCTCCTGAGCAGGATTCCAGCTCCTCACCTTTCCTCTCCCTGACTGTTTGCCACTGCTCTGGCCACAGAACCTCAGGGGAAAGTAACATCACTCCTGATCTCAGGGGACAGTGACATCACAGCGCTCCGAGTCTGACCTTCATCCGCAGATGAATTAAGAACCTGCTGAATAGTAGGCCGCAACTACCAGCAGCTCACACAGCACCTGTGCTGGGTGGGTGGATCCCCACAAAGCCTTTGCACATACACCCAGGTACCACTGGACTCAGTTGCATTAAGAAAATGAAACCCCGTACAGCACCCACAGGTTGCGCTTCACAATCCCCTTAGTCACAAGTTACCACACAATCCACTGTTCAAAGTCCGGTGATGCGCACTATTTATACAACCACGTCCATCAAAAGTGCATTAAGAAAATGGGCATCAAATGGTGAGTACAACAATTATTGGTTTATCGTTTTCTTTCCTTTTCCAACACCAGCTTCCATGTTAGCTGTTACTAGAAAAATGTTAAAGATTTACATTAAATTTTGTATGCATGTGTTCCGGCCCACGAAATTTATCTTGATATGACGTGCGGCCCTCGGGCAAAAAAAGGTTGGGCACCACTGTCCTAGGAGAAACCTTCAGGGAGAAAAAGTGAATTGAATAAGGGCCAGGATGTCCTACTGGAAAATGACTCTTTGAAATTGTTACGAACTATTGAATTGTGTGTGGGCACCTGGGAAGGACACTTTCAAGGGTCAGCTTTAAGTGGGACACTCGGCCACATATGCAATTAACTTTTTCTCCTGAGTTTTCTCTTTATATTTATTATTTTCAAACTTACCAATGAAGTGCCTTTTAAACCAGCAGAAAGCAAAAAAAAAAAAAAAAAAATACTCAAAATAACTTTGATAGTACTTTTTCACCTACTTTTTGGTACTTTTTTTCCATTGCAAAGTTCTGAAAAGCAGAGCCGGGACAAGGTCCTCCAGCAACCAAGGCTGAGACACCAAAGTGCGCCCCTCCATCCCTGCCACCCCAGCCTTCACACACTGATTGCTATTAGACTAAGAGCCGCCACAGGGCCCACAACCTCCCCAACACCTTAATATCTAGTTATCTGGCTTGCAGTCACTGCTATGTATCCCCTTTTCTTATTTCTTTCTGCTTCCTACACAATTAGGAATGACAGCTGAATGAATTCTGCGCCCCCTCCTACACTGCGCCCTGAGGCTGGAGCCTCTCCAGCCTATGCCTCGGCCCGGCCCTGCTGAAAAGTTATTCTAGATGATCTCCTAGGAGAAAACTCAGGAGAAAAAAAAATAATTGTATATGGCCCAGGGCCTGTATTAATCTGTCTGTCTGTCTGTCTGTCTGTCTGTCTGTCTGTCTGTCTGTCTATCTATCTATCTATCTATCTATCTATATCTTGAGTATAATTGTAATGGTAGGTTAATTATAGCTGTGAGAGACAGAAAAACAACAAAAGATAATAGGTAATTTTACTAATATTCTACTAGGGGCTTTTTCTGGCATCCAAATGACTTTGGCCCTTATTTACATGTATGCAGATATTGTGGTTCCCTTAGGATAATGTTAATGTAAAACTTTCACTGAATCAACTGTACAAAAACGACAAATCACAGTTTTGGAAAAAAAGCAGAAAGTGCACTGGACTGGCATAGTTTTAAGCTGCATACAGTTTGCATTCAATTTGGATGCAAGCCAGAACTATTTGCATCTCATTGACCATCTCCACATCTGAATAGTGAAGAGAAGGATACACAGAGCTAATGAAATGCTTTACTATACAACAGAAACATTTTTCATACACTTACCTGCCATTTCATTGGTAAACTTCTTTCTAAGTGCCTCCTGCATCGACAGAACCTAAATGTTCAGATACAACTGGTTAATAACTGTTACATAGTTTCATAGTTATTTAGGTCTTAAAAATACATGTGTCCATCAAGTACACATCAAGTAACATCTTTCTACATTTAGCAGTCATAGCTGTGGATTCTCTTCAAAGTTAAAGTGATATGAAACGTAGCATTTCTTCTATGCTCTAAAAAATTCTTTACAGCAAAAAAGGTACTACCAGAGAAAAAATAAACTGGTAGCAGAACAGCATTCAAACAGTTAAACACAGCTGTTTCTTCTTCAGTGGGAAGCTTAGGGTGGTTGCCAAACTTGAGGAAGTGATTACAATAGTAGCTGATAAGAAAACAAACAACATAATATAAACACTGCTGGCAGTGTCTCATTCTCACTGGATACATTGTAATATATAAATACATCAGCTATGCAATAAATTACAATGGCAGTTTTCAATGCAAATAAAACACCTTTTTACTGATAAAAAGCTATTTTGCCAAATTTTTAGGTTGCTTTTGGATGTTTTTTTATATACGAATGTTAATCAGGTCACCTCTCAGTCTCCTTTCTGCCAAGCTAAATAAGCCCCTGCGGTTTTCTGGCCTGAGCTTGGCTCGGTGTGACTGCCAGAAGGGTTAAAGGTTAAAAATCTACATTTAAAGTTTTGATGGGCTCAAGGAAATCATGTTTATTTTGTTCAGACAGATCTTTCAATATTGAACTGTTTGTTCGCTCCATTGCACTCATGTGTTTTTCTCAGCCACACAGGAGTTTTATAACCTCTTTCTAGTTAACAGTGAGAGTTACACTGTTCTGATTGCAGAGAATCTGTCATTTATAGCACCGGATTCGTAACCCTTACAGAGAGAATGAAGGGACACTAGTTCTATATAGGATTGGGACTGAACATACACATGTGCAGGGACAGATTTACCATAAGGCACTGTAGGCATGTGCCTACAGGCACCTGATGATGGAAAGGCAGCTCACTCCCCTTCCAGAGTGCCTCCCTCCCTCGTTCCCTATGGAGAGTCCTGATGAGAGGTTACTCACCCTGCTCTCGACATTCCACTGACAAGATCTAGCACTAACTACTTAATATTGAGGTTCCTCTAGTTACCTAATACTTGGGGCACCTCTAGCTACATAATATTGAGGGTACTTCTGGCTACCTAATACTAAGTGGCACCTATGGCTACCTACGCTGGACAGGGAAGTAAGGGAGATGTGACAGCTGGGCCAGCCAGCACACTTGCAGTGCAGTTTTGTGGGGGTTTGTAGATTAATGGAGGGCGAAGTCTAAGGTGCCAGGACATCTGTGCCTATAGACTCCTGTGAGGTAAGTCCGGGCCTGCACATTTGTATCTCATGTCACATGTCACTTCAGGGTCCCTTAACGATGTTCGCTGACAATTTCCACCTCGATCACCTTTTCCTCCTTTCCTTCATTTATGGTGCCTTGCATGGCCACCAAGGTTGCACATGTCAAAAGCTTGCCTTGACTATAACATATACGCTATATACTTCACATATATCAACCTATATTCACAGAGCCAGTCTTTGGATGGATTCTGTTGGGCTGCAGGAAACCTGAAGTGAGGAAGGTGTCTTCAAAGGCTTTCTTCTGAAAAATATTACTTGCAGTAGTACTGATCCTACTGCCCAGAACCTCATGAAATATACATGAGCGTCTAAAATGCTACTACCTAATTTATTTATTTTTTAATATGTTCTTTGCTGTGCTTGCTGTTTGCAGATGGGGTTTTTTTTGGGTGTTGCAGGCACCCAAAATATGTGTAATCTGGAGTGGGTTACTAAACAGTAAAGTTTTGAAAAGAGGTATATTACCTCCTAGGATGACTCAAGCAAGAAACAAGAATTAGGAAAATGAATCTTTAATATTCAAAAAAATGTCTATAACTTTTTTTTTAGTATTAAAGATTCCTTTTCCTAATACTTGTTTGAGTCATCGTAAGAGGTAAGGTACTTCTTTTCAAAACACATTTTTCCTGTTTAGTAACCCACTCCAGATTATGCATATCTTTGGGCAACTCCCCAACAACCAAAACCCTTTGTCTTCGTCAACTCTTTGGAGGTATTCATCTGCACTATTTGTGGATGTCCACAAGTAGGAAGGAGCCAAGGAGGAGAGTAACCATCCGGACCCAGGAGGATCTGATATACCGCATGGGAACGGTTACATTCCCATATGTGCATACGGTGGTTGCAGGATTGCAACCCACTTTTGTATTTACTACTCATGATTCTCAGTTCTATTCCTGATCTAACGATACTACACCATTAGGCTCCTGGTTTCCTTCATTCCTTAGGCTCTACAATTCCCTACCACTAGAGATAGAGGAATTGGCAGGACCTGATCCATAGCTACATGCTTACAGATGCATTTGTGTAATAGAAATGCCTGGTCATTAGTGGTGTGGAGGCTGGACAGAGTGGTCTTCTTCACTCTTAAACAGACTCAGATTAAAGAGTAATATCTGAAATGTATAATTCACTGTAAAACATGCAGAGGGCATAGTCAGCAGCATACCATAATAATCAAACACACAGACCTTGACAATGCTAGTATTTGTACAGCATTTGCTAACCTTTAGTTCACTGGGTGTTGATGTCATACTATATGATTCTGGAGATGAAGGTAAATAGGGTTCTGTACTACGAGATAAAGCGGAGGCAGTAACCTGAAATATAGAATATAAAAAAACCCATTATATTTGTACTGTACATTTTGAAAATCTAGTCTATCCAAAGTATTTGCATTAGACAGGAAAATGACATAAGGCAAGGTACCGCAAACTCCGGTCAACGGGATCCAACTATCTGGTCTTCCCTAGATTCCACCTTAAAACCTTTGGAATTTTAGCCTTCTTTCATGATGCTCATCCCTACCACACTCAAATAATGACTACTGAATCCGTGCAGGATAGGTCGAACTTTTATGTCTGGGACAGAAACTTTCCTGCCACCAGTTAGTGAATCCTAGGCGCTTTAAACCCTATGAGCAGAAGATTAACTGATGAGTTGGCAACCAAATGCACTGCAGGGCCACAGTGTATAGTTGTAATGCCTGTGGTGTGCACTCATGGAACAAGACAGTCCATATACCATAAGTTGAGAAAAGCAAGCGAGGCACCAATCCACTGCTTCAGAGACTTTAATTTGCAACACACACCAGCACAGATAGTACAGCAATCAGCAATAAGATACCGGCCTGAAAGCCGTTGCATGGAAAATTCCACATCCTTAGAGACTGCTGTTATCAGTATTATCTATGAAATGGCTATCAGGCCGGTATGTTATTACTGATTTCTGCACTCTCTGTGCTGTTGTGTGTTGCCCATTAAAGTTTCCAAAGCAGCGGATTGGTGCCTCCTTTGCTTCTGTCATCTTATACACTTGAAGCCTGTATGACAAAAGCATGTTGTAGACATTGTTGCTGCATACCTGGAGATGTTTAGACAGGGATGAGAATGTGAAGGGGAGAAAAGGAGCCATAGTAAGCATGACTATGTCTCACAGCTTTCTACTGTTCCTCCATGGTGTGTTGCAGCTTTTTATTGCCTGTAATAAAATGTATTCGTTTTCTAGTTTCCTGTTACAAATATGGCAAGACCACTGGCAGTAGGAGAATGCACCTAATGGCAGTGCAATTGAATGGATGAGCTACCATTTGTAAAGTGTTTTTCTTATATGTCTCCAGCATAGGCAGCTAAAGATAGCAACGGCCACATAGAAAGCACTTAGCAAGCTGCCCTGGTCAGTATAACTCCCCCCCCCCCCCTTAGGAAGTGTGACCAGTATAGACATCCTACTCCTCCTGTAGCAAGTAAGTGTGGCCAGTATAGACAACCTACTCTTCCCATAGCAAGCGTGGCCAGTATAGACATCCTACTCCTCCTGTAGCAAGCGTGACCAGTATAGACATCCTACTCCTCCCGTAGCAAGTAAGTGTGGCCAGTATAGATATCCTACTCCTCCCATAGCAAATGTGGCCAGTATACACATCCTACTCCTCCCGTAGCAAGCGTGGCCAATATAGACATCCTACTCCTCCTGTAGCAAGTATGGGCAGTATAGACATCCTACTCCCCCCGTAGCAAGCGTGGCCAGTATAGACATCCTACTCCTCCTGTAGCAAGCGTGGCCAATATAGACATCCTACTCCTCCTGTAGCAAGTATGGGCAGTATAGACATCCTACTCCCCCCGTAGCAAGCGTGGCCAGTATAGACATCCTACTCCCCCCGTAGCAAGCGTGGCCAGTATAGACATCCTACTCCTCCTGTAGCAAGCATGGCCAATATAGACATCCTACTCCTCCCGTACCAAGTATGGCCAGTATAGACATCCTACTCATCCTGTAGCAAGTATGGCCAGTATAGACATCCTACTCCTCCTGTAGCAAGTGTGGCCAGAATAGACATCCTACTCCTCCCGTACCAAGTGTGGCCAGTATAGACATCCTACTCCTCCCACAGCAAGTGTGGCCATTATAGACATCCTACTCTTCCCGTAGCAATTGTGGGCAGTATAGACATCCTACTCCTCCCGTAGCAAGTGTGGCCAGTATAGACATCCTACTCCTCCCGTAGCAAGTGTGGGCAGTATAGATATCCTACTCCTCCCGCAGCAAGTGTGGGCAGTATAGACCTCCTACTCCTCCCGTAGCAAGTAAGTGTGGCCAGTATAGACATCCTACTCCTCCCACAGCAAGTGTGGCCAGTATAGACATCCTGCTCCTTCCACAGCAAGTGTGGGCAGTATACACATCCTACTCCTCCCACAGCAAGTGTGGCCAATATCGACATCCTACTCCTCCCATAGCAAGTGTGGCCAGTATAGACATCCTACTCCTCCCACAGCAAGTGTGGCCAATATAGACATCCTACTCCTCCCATAGCAAGTGTGGCCAGTATAGACATCCTACTCCTCCCACAGCAAGTGTGGGCAGTATAGACATCCTACTCCTTCCATAGCAAGCGTGGCCAGTATAGACATCCTACTCCTCCCACAGCAAGTGTGGCCAGTATAGACATCCTACTCCTCCCACAGCAAGTGTGGCCAATATAGACATCCTACTCCTCCCACAGCAAGTGTGGCCAGTATAGACATCCTACTCCTCCCACAGCAAGTGTGGCCAGTATAGACATCCTGCTCCTTCCACAGAAAGTGTGGGCAGTATACACATCCTACTCCTCCCACAGCAAGTGTGGCCAATATAGACATCCTACTCCTCCCGTAGCAAGTGTGGCCAGTATAGACATCCTACTCCTCCCACAGCAAGTGTGGCAGTATAGACATCCTACTCCTCCCATAGCAAGCGTGGCCAGTATAGACATCCTACTCCTCCCACAGCAAGTGTGGCCAGTATAGACATCCTACTCCTCCCACAGCAAGTGTGGCCAATATAGACATCCTACTCCTCCCACAGCAAGTGTGGCCAGTATAGACATCCTACTCCTCTCACAGCAAGTGTAGCCAGTAGACCACCCCTCTCCACCCCCCATATCAAATGCGGTTAATAAAACAACCTCCATTCTAGCAAGTGACCCTACCAGGCACCCTCTACCCATATTATACGATAGCACAGTGGAGAAGTGTAAAATTTTGCACTATGAACAGAGCTACGGAAGATGTCAGCACTATAAAAATAAAAAATAATATTTTACCTACTTCCAGGGTAAGTTAGCCTGCCCTACTGTTTTCTACACCCATGTGCTGTACAGTGTACCTCCATGGGTTTCCTACACTGTGTGGCTGTAGTGAAAAGGAAAGCAGACAGAGGGCTGGTGCACACCAGAGCGGTTCTGGAGCGGTTTTTAAAACGCTTGCAGGGGGAAAACCGCTTGGCTAATGAAAGTGAATGGGATGGTGAACACCAGAGTGGGGCGTTTTTTCCACAAACGCAAACTCGGGGGCTGCAGCATTTTTTAGATTTCTGAGGCGTTTCTGCCTCAATGTTAAAGTATAGGAAAGTGGAAAACCGGTCTGAAAAACGCTAGATCAGAGCGGTTTTCCAGGCGTTTTTGTTACAGAAGCTGTTCAGTAACAGCTTTATTATAATAATATTTGAAATGTGCTACACAAAAACTCTCCAAAAAACGCCTAGAATTGCTCTGAAATCTGCCTCAAAAACCTCTAGCGTTTTGCAGATCTGCTATAGGTTTTTGGTGTGCACTGGGCCAGACTCAGCACTAAAGTATGTAAAACTCTGCAGTGCTGCTCTGAAAGTTAAGGTAGAGGGGAGCCACAGTGGAAGCTGAAGGTTCGAAGTGGGATTAAGGAAGGGTGAATAAAGCCTCCACGGTTTCGTGGCCACCCTACCTTCCTCCATGGCCACAGGGGCTATTTTTGTGCCCGTGTTCTATATTATTTTGATATAAAGTTGTTGTTGTTCAGTTTAGTGGAGGCAGCTGTGACAGTCTTTGTGTACGTGTCTTTGATATCTTACCCGTGGGCTGGACTTCCTTTTGGGCTTTTCTGAAGGGGAAACTGTGAGTCCTGCCGCACTGAGAGCTGCTATCCTGGATTCAATATCGGACACCTAAATAAAGAAACCACAAATGTTTACAGGCAGAAAGTGGGCAGGTGGAGGTCAAAAGATGGTAAAGCTTTCTCAGTAAACCAGTGCTTTGAGCCACACCTCACTCTCAGTTTGCTGTACTTGTGCCATAGCAGAGGCCACGGTTACTTCCAATTCTGAGAGTTCTGAATCGGTGGTCCCACTATTCCGGGCTCTCTCCTCCAGCTCTTGCAGATTCTTCTCTAAACCGTATGCTTTATCTGCTGCCATGTACACCTGAAACAAGAAGAAAGAGACGAGGAACAGGCATTAAATAGATTTTAGTTTTCCTGGTGAACCACTACATTGTATATGGTAAAATGAAAGCGTGCATGGTGAAATAATACGCATCATAAATAATATGTATACTGTATACATTATATACAGTACCACTTTATCTCTGGATGGCAGTGGCAACATCTACACTATTGACCTTTAGTTTGGGTCATCCATGGTCTGTATCTCTAGGGTAGTGAAGTGCTCTTACCCAAGGGTGCTCTAGGCTGCACCACAACCAGCTCTCTTTATGGAAACACTATTGCATAATATGTTAGCACTGTTAGTAAAATTCTCCATAAACTATATGCCAAGGTTAACTAGAACTGAAACTAAAGACATGGGACAGTGACTCTAGTAAAATATAATCAATTGATATTGAACTGAAGTTGACCTGCACTCAATTTCCTGGAAGATTGAGGCAGAATAAAACTCAAAGTTGGCATTTTACAGCTGCATATTTTCAGATGTAAGAGATTACTTTTTAATTCCAAGTCCTACATTTCAGGATAGCTTAATCTGGACTTTGTGCATTTTTTGCTGTTGTCATAGGTATATAAGGTGTTTGTCATTAGAACCTACATGTATTACATTTTTTGGCCCTCCCACTAAAAACTAACTATAAGGAGGCCTCCTTAAAAATCCTTGTTATACTCGTACAGACCACCAATGTTCCAGTAATGTGACCAAGCTGGGACTTCTGACCAGAACTCTGTTGGCTTTTGAAGAAGGACCACCACATCAACACTGTGGTTTGGCACCCCACTGTCCCTTTCAGGAAGGGGAATGATGATAACACCAACCAACTCTTTCCTGGCTGCCAATACAAGGAACACTTGGCTATTAAGCCACTGACCTCCTCCCCCCAGTCTATCAGTGGGGTGGGGGGAGTTCCTTTACCATGGCATGTGAAGCAGAGACACAGTGAATACTAGTGCTGGTGTTGGATTAGTGTGGAGGTTCCTGGAATGAGGAGTGGAGGTAGGTGGGGGTTAGGTTATGGGAGAGGGTAGTGTTCAGACAGATGGTTGGACCTAAATAGGTGAGAAAGATTGTCATAGTTTGCTCGATGCATGGTGTCAATTGTTAGGTTAATGAATGGGAGTAAGAAGGATTACATAGAAAAAGAGTGGGCAATGGCTTTAAAGTAGTTCAGGGCGCAACACATAAAGCACATTAAATGCTTCAAGCTAAAGGGACCAATAAGATGTCAGTTTACTGTAAAGAAGTTATTGAGACATTTGATTGGTTACTATGAATTGCGGATTTTGTATTGTGGTCGGATCTTTTTTTATGTTGAGCACCGTTTTAACACATATAGGGCCATAATATATGCAATTCACTTTTTCACCTGAGATTTCTCCTAGGAGATAATTTTTCATCTTCAAATTAAAATAACTTTCCAGCACTTTTCAACTAAAAAAGTACCAAAACGTAGGTGAAAAAGTTCTATCAAAATTGTTTTTTTGTATTTTCTTGCTTTCTGATGGCTTAAAAGGCATTTTATTGACACGTTTAAAATTATCACCTAGGAGAAAACTATGGAGAAAAAGTGAATTGCATATGGCACTATGGGCCCATATGCAAATAACTTTCTCTCCCGACCTTTCTCCTAGGTGATATTTTCAAACCTTATCATAAAATGCCTTTTAAACCACCAAAAAGCAAAAAAATACTCAAAATAATTTTGATAGAACTTTTTCACTAACTTTGAGTACTTTTTAAATGGTAAAATGCTTAAAAGTTATTTGAAAGAGAATATAAAAATGATCTCCTAGGAGAAATCTCATGAGAAAAAGTGGCAATGTTATAAAGGAAAAAAAAGCTATATAACTGATAATAAAAATACGAGACTCTTTTCCATGCTACTAATGTTCTATTCATTATCCATATTACGCACACAATTCATTATATCATAATTCTTTTTTTTTACTTCAGGTTTGCTTTAAAGATGAAAAATAAAGGCATAAAAATGCATTAATACCAACAATCTCTAAAGTTTGGGCTTTAATATGTACACGAGAATATCTTTATCTCTTCATATCCCTAAATTGACCATTATTATGTGTTAGGAGCCTTAGAAAAGTAAGATAGTTATTATGGCCACCTTGTATGACTATATTTCTAGGCCCTTATTTAATTATTTTTTTTCTACTAAGTTTTCTCCTAGAAGATCATTCTTCATCTTATCCTGTTTAAAATAACTTTTCAGCACCATGCAATTGAAAAAGTGCCAAAAAGTAGGTGACAAGGTGCTGCCAAAATTATTCTGAGTATTTTCTTGCTGGTTGGTGGCTTAAAGAGAAACGGAAGCGAAAAAAAAAATATGATATAATGAATTGGTTGTGTAGTAGAGCTAAGAAATAAAGCATAAGGAGCAGAGACATAAGTCTAACATTTGTTTCCAGTACAGGAAGAGTTAAGAAACTCCAGTTATCTATGCAAATAGCCATTGAGCTCTGACTTTGAAAGTCATAGAGAGCTCTGACTTCGGATTAGGCTATCTCAGCTGTATTGTGTTTTTCTTTTGCAGAAAACAGTTCAGGACAGGTCAAAAGTTCACTGCCTGTTCTGCAAAAACTTTTAGAATGCTGAGTAATGTGTAAACTGCAAGTATTAGAGAATGATGCAATGTTATAAAAAAAGCTGTATAACTGAAAATAAAAATCTGAGAATATTTTTTTTGCTACCAATGTTCTAGTAATTACCGCTACTACACAACCAATTCATGATATCATAATTTTTTTTTTGCCTAAGTGTCTCTTTAAAAGGCATGTTATTGACTAGGTGTGAAAATATCTTCAAGGAGAACATTTGGAGAAACAGTAAATTGAATAAGGTCCCAAGTCTTTCCACAATGTATTATCTTTACATTTTTCTTACATTTTGCTCTAAGTTCTCGAATTCCATCTGTGCCTTGCTGTGGTCTCCTGGCTTGCTGCAAGGTATTGTCAGCTGCTGACTTTTAACCCCTAGGACCTCTTGAATGGCTCTTTCGGTGGCATTTATAGTCCTCAGTGTTTTGGACGTGATGTCACAGAGAGCATTAGCCGCTGTTCTCTGCAGATGGGAGAAGTTGCTGTCCAATCAAAATTTCTTCTGGCGGTTTAGATCTAGATGCTATCAGTAGTTTTCAGTTGCACATGTCATACTTTTTCTAATGCTAGCCATACACAGTAGATGTAGGGCATGAAATGAAGTCTTGTGGAACATATGATTGTTTGTCCACTGTCAAATGTATGTTAAGTCTAATGACTGTTTGTGACCATTTGTGTTAATTGTTCATCCTTGGTATGAGGAATGTATCAAGTTTGAAAACTTTTGATATACTGTAAGCTGTTATTAGGAAGCATTTGTCTGTTGACTTTGGCAGACAACAACATAGTGTGCATGTGTGCAAGCATTCAGTAGTGAAGGACAACTGAAAGAAAGTTATGATGTTTTTCAGCTATCGATGTCCCCAAACATGCAACACATGAATATACGGCTATTGGAATGGTCATTCATCGAACAATCTGATTACTTCCATATTTACAGAGTACAATGACTTGTTAGATTTGTCCACTGTGTATGGCCATCATTACATTTTAAAGCATTTCTTTACACAAAGTTGTCCAAAAGAATAATTTGTAGGACACAAGCATTGTTGGGTTTACATCTTGGTTAATGTTAGCTAAGTCAATGATACATTTACCTTAAGCCCTGAACACATGCTGAATGAATGACACCTGTAACAATCATTATTCAGTCGTTAGGGTGAATTTTTGTGAGACAAGCACTGTGTAGGTACCTGAGCCGGGTGTACTGTGAATGGAAAAGGGAAGAGAGAATGATAGGGCCACACACAAGCGAGTGGCTTCCAACGATAGGGTAAGTACCAGCTTGATTGGCTCATTCCTCACTTTAATGTTCATCAAGGGCTGGGTCACAAACCGATGTTGATGGCAGCTGTATGTATGCTAGATTCTCGGCCAAGATGGTGTGGAATGACAGTCTCAACTGGAGATTATCCAGCATGTGTCTATCTGTTTATGTAATTCAGATTCAATTAAAGTAATCTAATTACAACAAATTAAAAAGTTTATTCCCTCTTCAGCTTCCAATTCCTCAACAATGACACAGGCTCAGCAAATACATACTATATATGGCAGCAATATTCTTATTCAGAGTTGAAAGAGATCATCATGAAAATATAATTTATTATTACCAATACAGTATGGACTCTACTGATTTATGAGCGTAGGTCAATTTCATGAGATTGGGGTCGCAGTGTGGAGAGGTGTGGGTGCACTGCATTTAAAGTAAAGTTCTGGCTAGCTGCTTTGAAAATTGGATTTGTCCAATTACAGTGGGTAATTACTCAACTATATGAATGGGGTTTAAAGGGAACCTGAAGCGAGTACAAATATTTAAAATAAACACATGACATAGCTGCAAAATAATATTACATACTAACCTCACTGTCAGTTCCTCTCAGAAGCTCACCATTTTCTTCTTACAGTGATCCATTCCAGTTCTGACAAGATTTTGTCAGAACTCAAATAGACCAGTTGCTGTCAGTTACATATCAGCAGTTGTCAGTTACAACTGAATGTGCAAGGTAATGTCTATGTTTCCCTATGGCTCAAGTGGGCGATATTACAGTTTAACAGTGTGCTGACCAGGAAGTTGTTACGAGGTAATGGCCATTTTTAAAATGGAGGACGGAGAATTCCATTGATCACAGTGGACAAATGGGACACAGGAGAGGAGGAAGAAATAGAGTAGTAGACTACACAGGAGGTAAGTACGACCTGTGTATGGTTATTTTGACTTTTTATTTTCAGTTCAGGTTCTCTTTAAGCCTAAGGCCCCATTTACACTTAATCAGTTTCTCTCAGTTATAACTGAAAGGACAACTGATTTTCAAAGTAATGCCCATGTTTCCCAATGACACAGTTCACACTATACGCGTTTTAACTGAAAGATTTTTCACAATGCACGGCTATGGAGAAGAAGAAAAAATGCGTACCAACTGATTAAGTGTAAATGGGGCATTAAGAATAGAAAGTTCACAGTGTAAGTACATGGGAATATGTTAGGTTTACATAGTTTACACCCACATCAGGTACATTGTAACAAAAGTGGTGACATGCTCAAAATGAACTGAGTAATGCTAGGTTCCCACTTGCAGTGAATAGAAAACGGGATGGTAAGTTTACCTCTATTGCACGTCTGCACTGTCCCTTTTGCATCCGCCTGATTCGATTGTGATCCCTGATACTCTTGCGCTATAGGTGCCTAAAAATATCGGCATTTGGATGCCCAAATTTCAGCTCCGTGGCCCAAACACCGATATTTTACACTGGCGCCTATGGCAGCGCCCAATTAGTCCGATAGCCCTATAAGCCCTTTTTTATTGCTTTGGGCTGCCACGATCAGCTGCATCTGCCAAGCTTAAAACTGTGGGGAGGACTTCAATGCACAATATTTAAGCAGAGATTAAGCAGGGACCGCTTCACATTGTGAAATAACTTATATACAGTGGCTTGCAAAAGTATTCGGCCCCCTTGACGTTTTCCACATTTTGCCATATTACTGCCACAAACATGAATCAATTTTATTGGAATTCCACGTGAAAGACCAATACAAAGTGGTGCACATGTAAGAAGTGGAACAAAAATCATACATGATTCCAAACATTTTTTTTTTACAAATAAATAACTGCACCAAGTTGGGTGTGCGTAATTATTCAACCCCCTTAGGTCTGAGTGCAGTCAGTTGCCCATAGACAATGCCCGATGAGTGCTAATGACTAAATAGAGTGCACCTGTGTGTAATTTAATGTCAGAACAAATACAGCTGCTCTGTGATGGCCTCAGAGGTTGTCTAAGAGAATATTGGGAGCAACAACACCATGAAGTCCAAAGAACACATCAGACAGGTCAGGGATAAAGTTATTGAGAAATTTAAAGCAGGCTTAGGCTACAAAAAGATTTCCAAAGCCTTGAACATCCCACGGAGCACTTTTCAAGCAATCATTCAGAAATGGAAGGCGTATGGCACAACTGTAAACCTACCAAGACAAGGCCATCCACCTAAACTCACAGACCGAACAAGTAGAGTTGAGCTGAAATTTTCGTAATTTCGCATTACTATAATTACGCATGCGAAATTTGCGATTACGATGCGAAATTAGCGTAGCGAAATTGCCATTAAAATCGTAATTGAAAATACCGTAAGCGTAATTTTCAACGCGAAATTTCGCGTTTCGTTCATGCCGTAATTTCGCATTAAACGCTACCGTAATTTCGCGTTAAACCGTAACGCTCCGTATAATATAAAAAAGCCGCCGACTTTAAGGGTTAATAGCAAAGCCCCCTTAAATGCTAAGAGCCTCAAATTTGGAGAATATATTAAGGAGATCAGGAGGAATAAGAGGAAAATTTTTTTTTTCAAAAAGACCTTATAGTTTTTGAGAAAATCGATGTTAAAGTTTCAAAGGAAAAATGTAAACATTTAAAAACCCGCCAACTTTAACGGTTAATAGCAAAGCCTGCTTAAAGTTTAGGAACACCAAATTCCCAGGGTATATTAAGGGGATCAGTGGGAATAAGAGGAAAAATTTTTTTTTCAAAAAGACCTTATAGTTTTTGAGAAAATCGATTTTTAAGTTTCAAGGGCGAAAATGTCTTTTAAATGCGGAAAATGTCAGTTTTTTTTGCACAGGCAACAATAGTGTATTATTTTCATAGATTCCCCCAAGTGGGGAGAGTTTTACTTACTTCGTTCTGAGTGTGGGAAATATAAAAAAAAAACGACGTGGGGTCCCCCCTCCCAGACCTCTTTAACCCCTTGTCCCCCATGCAGGCTGGGATAGCCAGAATGCGGAGCACCGGCCGCGTGGGGCTCCGCACCCTGACTATACCAGCCCGCATGGTCCATGGATTGGGGGGTCTCGGAAGGGGAGGGGCAGCCAAGCTTTCCCCTCCCCCTCCGAGCCCTTGTCCAATCCAAGGACAAGGGGCTCTTCTCCACCTCCGATGGGCGGTGGAGGTGGAGGCCGCGATTTCCTGGGTGGGGGGTTCATGGTGGAATCTGGGAGTCCCCTTTAAAAAGGGGTCCCCCAGATGCCCACCCCCCTCCCAGGAGAAATGAGTATAGAGGTACTTGTAGTACCCCTTACCCATTTCCTTTAAGAGTTAAAAGTAAATAAACACACAAACACATAGAAAAAGTATTTTAATTGAACAAAAAACATAACCACGAAAAAAGTCCTTTAATATTCTTAATTAACCATTAATACTTACCTGTCCCTTTAAATAAATGATCCCATGCAATATCCTCGGAAATGTTCTATCAGTTACAATGTAACAAAGTTATTATGTAACAACTTTGTTACATTGTAACTACGCCGCACCCGACGCCACTCGCCGCTCAGCCGCCGCATACGCGTCCTGCACGGACGCTAAGTCCCCGCAGCTCCCGCTGTCCACCCCGCCCACATCTGTCACCCACATGTCACCCACATGTGGGTGACATGTGGGTGACATGTGGGAGAGGCGGGGAGGGCAGCGGAGCCGGCGGGGACTTAGCGTCCTGCACTGACCCGACAGAGCTCTGAGCTATATAGCTCAGAGCTCTGAGAAGCATCTTTGTATTTGGGCTCCAAGGAGCCCCATTGG
This sequence comes from Hyperolius riggenbachi, assembly GCF_040937935.1. Classification (NCBI taxonomy): domain Eukaryota; kingdom Metazoa; phylum Chordata; class Amphibia; order Anura; family Hyperoliidae; genus Hyperolius; species Hyperolius riggenbachi. The sequence continues at coordinate 227,311,689 of NC_090652.1, read as the reverse complement.
TCCTTAGCAGACCAATGGGGTTCCTTCAAATCAGAAGGAACCCCATTGGTCTGCTAAGGACCAATGGGGCTCCTTGGAGCCCAAATACAAAGATGCTTTCGAGAGCTCTGAGCTATAGCTCAGAGCTCTGTCGGGTCCTGCAGCGCAGACGCGGCGGCGGCGGTGAGTGACGTCGGGTGCGGCGTAGTTACAATGTAACAAAGTTGTTATATTGTAATAACTTTGTTACATTGTAACTGATAGAACATTTCCGAGGATATTGCGTGGGATCATTTATTTAAAGGGACAGGTAAGTATTAATGGTTAATTAAGAATATTAAAGGACTTTTTTCGTGGTTATGTTTTTTGTTCAATTAAAATACTTTTTCTATGTGTTTGTGTGTTTATTTACTTTTAACTCTTAAAGGAAATGGGTAAGGGGTACTACAAGTACCTCTATACTCATTTCTCCTGGGAGGGGGGTGGGCATCTGGGGGACCCCTTTTTAAAGGGGACTCCCAGATTCCACCATGAACCCCCCACCCAGGAAATCGCGGCCTCCACCTCCACCGCCCATCGGAGGTGGAGAAGAGCCCCTTGTCCTTGGATTGGACAAGGGCTCGGAGGGGGAGGGGAAAGCTTGGCTGCCCCTCCCCTTCCGAGACCCCCCAATCCATGGACCATGCGGGCTGGTATAGTAAGGGTGCGGAGCCCCACGCGGCCGGTGCTCCGCATTTTGGCTATCCCAGCCTGCATGGGGGACAAGGGGTTAAAGAGGTCTGGGAGGGGGGACCCCACGTCGTTTTTTTTTAATATTTCCCACACTCAGAACGAAGTAAGTAAAACTCTTCCCACTTGGGGGAATCTATGAAAATAATACACTATTGTTACCTGTGCAAAAAAAAACTGACATTTTCCGCATTTAAAAGACATTTTCGCCCTTGAAACTTAAAAATCGATTTTCTCAAAAACTATAAGGTCTTTTTGAAAAAAATTTTTTTCCTCTTATTCCCACTGATCCCCTTAATATACCCTGGGAATTTGGTGTTCCTAAACTTTAAGCAGGCTTTGCTATTAACCGTTAAAGTCGGCGGGTTTTTAAATGTTTACATTTTTCCTTTGAAACTTTAACATCGATTTTCTCAAAAACTATAAGGTCTTTTTGAAAAAAAAAATTTTTCCTCTTATTCCTCCTGATCTCCTTAATATATTCTCCAAATTTGAGGCTCTTAGCATTTAAGGGGGCTTTGCTATTAACCCTTAAAGTCGGCGGCTTTTTTATATTATACGGAGCGTTACGGTTTAACGCGAAATTACGGTAGCGTTTAATGCGAAATTACGGCATGATACGACTGTAATGCGAAAATTACGCTTACGCGAAATTTCGCGAAATCCTTCTTCATTACGATTATGTACTTACGGCCATAATCGTAATTACACTAATTACGCGAAATTTCGCAAAATCGTAATTAGGTCATTACGCTCATCTCTACGAACAAGGAGAGCGCTGATCAGAAATGCAGTCAAGAGGCCCATGGTGACTCTGGACAAGCTGCAGAGATCTACAGCTCAGGTGGGGGAATCTGTCCATAGGACAACTATTAGTTGTGCACTGCACAAAGTTGGCCTTTGCGGAAGAGTAACAAGAAGAAAGCCATTGTTAACAGAAAAGCATAAGAAGTCCCGTTTGCAGTTTGCCACAAGCCATGTGGGGGACACAGCAAACATGTGGAAGAAGGTGCTCTGGCCAGATGAGACCAAAATGGAACTTTTTGGCAAAAATGCAAAACGCTATGTGTGGCGGAAAACTAACACTGCACATCACTCTGAACACACCATCCCCACTGTCAAATATGGTGGTGGCAGCATCATGCTCTGGGGGTGCTTCTCTTCAGCAGGGACAGGGAAGCTGGTCTGAGTTAATAGGAAGATGGATAGAGCCAAATACAGGGCAATCTTGGAAGAAAACCTCTTGGAGTTTGCAAAAGACTTGAGACTGGGGCGGAGGTTCACCTTCCAGCAGGACAACGACCCTAAACATAAAGCCAGGGCAACAATGGAATGGTTTAAATCAAAACATATCCATGTGTTAGAATGGCCCAGTCAAAGTCCAAATCTAAATCCAATCGAGAATGGCAAGACCTGAAAACTGCTGTTCACAAACGCTGTCCATCTAATCTGACTGAGCTGGAGCTGTTTTGCAAAGAAGAATGGGCAAGGATTTCAGTCTCTAGATGTGCAAAGCTGGTAGAGACATACCCGAAAAGACTGGCAGCTGTAATTGCAGCAAAAGGTGGTTCTACAAATTATTGACTCAGGGGGCTAAATAATTACGCACACCCCACTTTGCAGTTTTTTTTTTTAATTGTTTAGAATCATGCATGATTTTCGTTCCACTTCTCCTGTGTACACCACTTTGTATGGGTCTTTCACGTGGAATTCCAATAAAATTGATTCATGTTTGTGGCAGTAATGTGACAAAGTGTGGAAAACGTCAAGGGGGCCGAATACTTTTTCAAGGCACTGTATATCGAGCTTGACTTTCCTACATCTTAAAAATGGTGAGTAATAAAGTACTTGGCATTATTGAATAGGCACCCATTTTAAGTTTTGTAAACATGCTTCAGTATAAGTACACTAACACTGCAAAGTTTGTCAAGTAAATCCATCATTTATTGTAACTCAATAGCATCAAGATAAGAAAAAAGATAGAAACAAACATATTACACTACTTTTTTTTTTTTAACAACAACTAAATAGATCCATTAGTCTGATACAGACGCAGCTATCCCTGACACTCAGCCTTCAAATTATGTGTCATGATAAATGGATGAGAGGGTGCTGCAGATGGGGGGGAACAGAGGATTGGTGGAACAGTAATTGCCAGTGTTGGCACAGCTCCTGGAGAGCTCTCAGCTTTAGTCTTGGAACCCAGCTCAAGAGGCACTTTGATCTTCATGAAACATCGTTAACTGTACTGTACTCACTAGTGGGACAGAAAGCTCCCATTAGCAGGTTATAGCTATAGAGCACTGGAGCAGCCGCATACTGGGCTGTGCTTTCTTTAAACTTCAAAAGATTGACAACCTCAACACCAACAGAAATCTAACATTGAAAAACATAACATCATAGTGTTTGTGTAAATCTACTCAGTATTCCATGTTGTCATTACATATTGTATTTGTAGTATATATCTGGAAATGCATTACCATATCTCCCATACTGCAGTTTATCACGTACTGTAATATGTTTGTCCATTGCTTGTAATCTGCTTTTAAAGATTGCTAAAACAGCATTTTGGCTCATGTATTAGCTTAGTACTGTATCTTAAAGCACACCTGAAGTGAAAGGAATATGGAGGCTGACATTTATTTTCTTCAAACCACTTCCCATCCACATTCACATTATGCTCCTCCCTTTCATTTGCCAATAACTTTGTTTTTACTAATCACACAGAAATGATCTACATATTTTTTTTTGCCACACATTATGCTTTCTTTGGGTGTAACTTTTGCTAAGAATTATTTTATTTTAAATGCATTTTAAAATAAAACTTGCTGCTGTGGATAAAACCCACACATTGTATTTGCCCATTTGTCCTGGTTATTGCACCATTTAAATTGTGGTCTAATACATTGTATGGCGTTAATATTTTATCTGGAAGTATAGGTGCATTCTTTTTTGCTCAGTGATTTTTAATACTATAATACTAATTACAAGTCTTTATTTGCAAAATTAACAGTAATAGGTAACATAAGGTAACTATGTTTTTTGTTTTCAAATGGTGTCTTTTTATTTTTACTTGTCTGTGCTGTGTCCATGCGCAGTAGCAAAAAGCACAGACCCAGCTACATAGAGACAGGCATACACAGGGATACAGGGATTTTATTATAGAGGATAGTGAGCTTGAGCGGTCCCAAATGTAAAACTTGCATTGGGGCCCAAAGCTCCTAAGCTACAACGCTGAGAATAGCTGACAGGCCGTGAGTTCACCACCTGTCAGTTGCCCGTGTGAAAGAAGCTTAAAGGTGGAGTCATTGCTCACAGCAGTCACTCAAAAACCTTATTTCATCAACAGCTGAAACCTAATTGGTTACTCTGGACAACAAAAACAATACAAGGATAGACAGTGTGAATATTAACTTGTAATATTCACACTGTCTGTCCTTGTATTGTTTTTGTTTGTGTTTGTTAAGCAACTGCCAAGACAAATTCCTTGTAGGTGCAAACTTACTTGGCGAAAATAAATTGATTCTGATTCTGATTCTGATTCTTTTCACCTACCTTATTATGTTAGATCCTTTGAGTTTTATGTTTTGATATATACAGTATGTGAAATTCAGGAAACCCGATTAAAAGCTGCAAAGTTTTCTTGTTCTTGGTGCTCCACATGCCCAATTGTAAGTGGCAAATGAGAGAATTATATCTTAAACTGGCTACATTCTAAATAGACCATGTTTGCTTTCCATCTACAGCTCCCCATTTCAGTTCTCACATTTTGAAAGCTACCCACACTTAGGTGATAATTTAGCTGTAAACAAAGCCAGATGTAAGTGTGATGGCCCATACTCACGGGCTACAATTGTCGCCGCAACACGCGCCGAACCGTTGCTCGTCGCTGATGTCGCCAGGCGATTGGCGCGGTCAATCGCCTGGCGACAGTTGCCGCCGCAACTCCGCCGCAACTGTCGCTAGTCCGAGTGAGTATGAGGACTAGCGAAAGCAACAAGCAGGGAATACCTTGCACTTCCGGCGGGGGGAGGATCAACAGCGACAGCTTCCGCTGCATCAGTTGCCAGGTCCCTCCGCCGTGTGTATGCGGAGGGACCTGGCGACGAGCTGTCGCCGGCCTGTTGCGCACACGCTCTTGTGTGCTAGTGACAGGCCAGAAATGTTGCCCGTGAGTATGTAGCATTAGCGCCTGAGTGCAGAGTGAAAGCCCACCACGATTGCGGCCAAACCTCTACAATTCTACACACAGCTATACATGTCAGAGAAGATCTCCTCTACATGGAGGAGGCTGCACATGGAGTGGGAGGGGGCTGCTATATACAAACAGGTCAGCACTGGACATGGAAAGGGGACCACAGAAAGGTTGGCCTAGGGAAGGAAAAAGTATGATTCCAGCCATGATTTTAAGCTCCCAAACATTAAAAAAACGAGGTAATTTTTAACCATAAACAAGTCTCTTCCTTCTTTCTACCCTTAGACTTACATTCTGACTGGAAATCTCATTGGAGGTTTTAATTGTGGATTTGATTTTTGGGCTCTTCTCCTCATCAGATGATCCTCCTTTGTCACTGATGTTACTGGCAAGTTCTCCAATCTTCCTTTTTAATGTTTCCTCCTCCAGGTCAGCATCTGTTTGCACCCCGTGACTTGTTGACTAGAAGAATGAAAAGAGTCCAGTTATAGAATAAATCTTGTCTTCTCCTGTTCTGGAGCTCTTAATAAAGTACTGATATTACCTCATCAGACTGTACAGATATTCTCTGCTCTAGGCGGTTTAACATGCGTTCAATGGCCGACATGCGTTTGGTGAGATCAGAGATCTGCGAAAGAAGAAAGAGCAGCATGTAGAAAAAAGCCCACCACCAGAAGTGTCTATTGCCACTATAATTGCCAGTATCAGGAATAAGCCCACCATCAGAAGCATCTATTACTGCTGTAGATACCAGTATCAGGAAAAAGCCCACCACCAGAATTATCTATTACTACTGTAGATGGCAGTATCAGGAAAAAGCCCACCACCAGAACTGTCTGTTACCAGTACCATTGCCAGTATCAGTATAAAGTCCATTAAAGTGACTGGGAACCGCATTTAAAAAAATGAGACAGATACTTACCCAAGGAGAGAGAAGGCTCTGGGTCCTATAGAACCTTCCGGCTCCTCTCCTGGTCCCGTCGTTCCGGTGCTGGCTCGCCCGGTAGCAGTATTTGACTAATTTAGTCAAATACTGCTTTACCCGGCCGAAGGAGGCTTCAGAAGTCTTCAGGGAGCCCGAGTGCTCCTGAAGAAGGGCGGCCCTGTACTGCGCCTGCACAAGCACGCTCTCTTGCACGCTCACGCCTGTGCAGTATGAAGCCGCACGTCTTTGGGAGGACACGGCTCCCGAAGAATTCCAAATACCCTTTTGGCGGGGGATTGAATTGGGGGGGAGCCAGCACAGGATAGAGGGCACCGGGAGAGGAGATGGAAGGCTCTATATGACCCAGAGCCTTCCCTCTCCTTAGGTAAGTATTTGCTTCATTTTTTTTTAAATGCGGTTCCCATTTACTTTAAGCACCCAGATGATTCTGCAAACAATGAGGTTGATTCACAAAGTTTTTCTCTTGAATTAACTCTTCTTATACAGTAAATTAGCTCAGGATTGATCTCTCCTTATCTGACTTAACTCATAATGTATCTCTCTCTCTGTAGTGATGTTCCCTCCCATTATCCTCCTATTACCTTCTCTTCCCCCACCGTTTCCTCCCATTAAGAGAATAGATTTAAAAGTTGGCAGGTAAGCTTTTTGTCCTTAGACTTGTGCAAAGGGCTAGAGGACATGATCTGCACATGGTGAAAAAAAGTTTCATCAATGTAGGAAAGAGTTATTTACAGTAAAAGTGATTAAAATTTGGAATGTGTTGCCATAGGAACACATTTTCTGGTTGACCTCTATGGACGTACAGTGTGTCTTTTTTCAATCCAACCAACTATGTATGTGGATCCAGCATAAACATACCTCAGTACTTACCTTATCTAGCTGTGCTTCGGTCAGGTATACTTTAACTCATAATTTACTCCTCCTTTGCTTTCTGTATCTGTGTTTATGTTAAATAGCTCTGCTCATGGATGAGGTTAAACAAAAGTAAAGGTGCCCATATACATAACTTTATTGGCAGCATCGATGTCCCACAGATCTGATTATAAGGATGAAATCTGGCTGAGATCAATGCTGCAACGTGGCTGCCTGATCGCCATTTCAATCGATTTCTGGCAAAATCAATCAAAATGATTGATTCTACATGTTCGAAAAGGGCTCAGTCGGTTGTGCCGTGGTATTGGCATTTAATTTTCCGATGACTGGATGACCCATGTGTAATGTGTATCCCCCTGGGCCTGTGGTGAGTGTTGCAGCCTAGTTTTGGCTCACTTGTCTGCTGGCGTGCCTCCTCCTGTACCCCGTGTCTTCTCTCCATTGCGGCCAGAGAGCCTGTACCATTTGACCTGACGGCACATACGGGGTCACGCATGTGTCACTGTGTCACGGGGTACAAGTGACACGGTGGCAATGGAGAGAAGACATGGGACACAGGAGGAGGTGCATCGGCAGACAGGTGAGCCAAAACTACGGTGCAACACTCACCACTGACCGAGGGGGTGCATATTTCATGGGGGAAACCTGGGGACCCAGCAGGCAGAGGTGGCTGCACAGATTCCCAATAGATTTTATGCTGAAATCTGTTGAAGATCTTTGTGCAGATGTGTGGCAACAACAGATTGTGTGCAGATTGGACAGCAGATTTGAACATCAGATAGATCCCTCTCTGATCAAATCTGCAATTCTGCTGAGGGGTCTCATGGTTTGTTGCTGTATCCTGGATCAAACTGACAATGTTTTAACCAGAGCACTGTCAACAATGTGCTCATCTGGATGGGAAGGTAGTGTGCTGTCATTTACTGATTTACAATGATGCACATTTATAATATAATAATATAATAATAATAATAATCTGAACATTTGTATAGCGCTTTTCTCCTGTCGGACTCAAAGCGCTCAAGAGCTGCAGCCACTGGGACGCGCTCAAGAGGCCACCCTGCAATGTTAGGGAGTCTTGCCTTGAACTCCTTACTGAATAGGTACTTGACCTAGCCAGGATTCGAACCCTGGTCTCCCATGTCAAAGGCAGAGCCCTTAACCAGTACTCTATCCAGCCACCTGGATTTGAAGCTCTTGATCACAGGTGTCAAACTCAAGGCCCACGGACTGAATGCGGCCCTCCGTGTCATTTTGTGTGGCCCTAAAGAGCTTCAAATGTTCATCATTGTAAGCAGTAAATGAATGACAGCTTCTTAAAAAATAACTTGACCCATGATTAAGATTCTTTTTTACATTTTGGCCTGTTATGTGATTAATTCCCCTATAAGGTAGCACACAGGACAGTTTCTAGGCTAAATTGCTCACAGGGCAGGGGTGTAAAAATTGCACCCCCCCCCCCCTGGACTCGTGAACCCATACCACACCCCCAGTATAGGTAATCAGGTATGGGTGCCCCCAGAATAGGTAGCCAGGCATAGGTGTCCCCAGTATAGGTAGCTAGCTATAGGTGCTCCTAGTATAGGTTAGCTAGGTATAAGTGCAGCCAGTATAGGTTAGCTAGATATAAGTGCAGCTAGTATAGGTTACCTAGGTATAGGTGCCCCCAGTAAAGGTTAGCTAGGTATAGGTGCAGCCACTATAGGTTAGCTAGGTATAGGTGCCGCCAGTATAGGTTAGCTAGTTATAGGTGCCGCCAGTATAGGTTAGCTAGGTATAAGTGCCACCAGTATAGGTTAGCTAGGTATAGGTGCCTTCAGTATAGGTTAGCTAGGTATAGGTGCCTTCAGTATAGGTAGCTAGGTATAGGTGCAGCCAGTATAGGTTAGCTAAGTATAGGTGCCTTCAGTATAGGTAGCTAGGTATAGGTGCAGCCAGTATAGGTTAGCTAAGTATAGGTGCCTTCAGTATAGGTAGCCAGGTATAGGTGCAGCCAGCATAAGTTAGCTAGATATAGGTGCCCCCCTATAGGTGATGGAGGGGGGAGCAGCGGCCAAACAGAGACTCAGCCGCGGGGAGGGGGCCCGACTTCTCCCTCCCTCTCCCCAGGGCGCCCTTTCGTGCTCCCCCCTGTTTGCAGAGTAAGCACAGCAGGAAGCCTCATATGAGCAACTCACCTCCCTTCCCCTTCCAAGTGCTGCTCCCTAGCCGCTAGTCTTTCGTCTACTCCTTCTGCATAGCCACGTATACACCCTCTACTTCCTGATTAGCAGTAAGTAGAGAGTGTATCAGCGGCTATGCAGACGGCGAGAGAGACCAGTGGCAAGTGAGCAGTGCTTGGAATGGGAAGTGAGGTGAGTTGATCTTACAATGCTTCCCTCTGCGCTTACTCTGCAAAGAGGGGGGAGCACGGAGGGGGGCCCCCAGGGAGAGAAAGGGCGAAGTCGGGCCCCCCTCCCCGCAACTGTGTCTCTGTGTGGCCGCGGCTCCCGCCTCCACCACAGCGCCCCCTCCCCTCACACCGTTCAGGGTTGTTGCACGCCTGAACCCGCCCCTAGAAACTGAGCTGGTAGCGCATAAACAATAAATGGAAAGTCCCGTGGGGTTATAGCTCATCAAAAGGTCCTATTACAACATTAACGATCCTCTATGCACATTGGTCTGTGTTCCATCAACTTCACAATATTCACACCAGTACAAAACCGCCACCACACCCTGTGAGCTAACACTCACCAAATTGTAAGACCTCCACTCAGGTCTAGTAGCACATTTAGGATGCTTTGGGTTGTCCCCCTCCTCCAAGGCTATCACTCTAGTTAAAGCAAGCTTCTCCTCCAAACTACTCTCTTCAAAATCCTGATAAACCTCAAAGAAAAGGCCTTTCATATAAAAAAAAAACATATTATATTTATTGTAATATAAACATTTTTGCTCTTACAAATTCCTCCTCTTTAAAAGCAGCGTGTTTACATTCCAATAAATGTAATACGGTTTTATGCTATGTGAGGCCTTTTCTTTGAGGTTTATCATCTGGGATTATCATCTGCCCCTTCTTTGTTTTTTTGTGACTACGAAGAAGGGGAAGCTCCAACACATGGACAACTTTTCTGTCTAGCATACTCATAAGATGTAGCACTTTTCTCCTATAGATATAATTCCTTATGTGACTCAGTTTAACACTCTGCCCTAGATCATCCAAAGAGGAGTTCTGTGGACAAATAGCACAGGCTTGCATTGTAACCACTTAAGTGGTTACAGACGGTATATCCACGTCCTGCAGGACTTCAGTTCCTGCTCAGGGACGTAGATATTCGTCTGTTTGCGGCGGATGGCCACCGCTCAAACCTGCACTAGCTCCTACATGGGTACTCGCCACCACCCGTTAGAGGGAAGATGATTGAATGGGAACTCACCTTTCCCAGGAGAGGAAGTTAGGATGTGTGCTCCTAATCCATTGATAGGTTTGATGCAATGATTGTGTTTGCATGTTTGCACTATGCATGTTACAGGGCTAGAGTTAGGACACCTATGTTTACCTGGGTACTTCTGCGCAGTATAGGTGACTAAGCATAAGAATGCATTCTTCTGTGAACTAAAACCCTGGCTTTTAATTTAGCTGTAGGGATAACAGTTGTGCCTGGATGAGTAAATCTGTGAATGCATTAGTTTGAACATTTGCATGTGAGTGTGCGAAGGGTTAATTGATTTTTTCTGTTTCTAGCCACACCCCCTTCAGCACCTCCCTTTCCCTAATCATTTATTTAATGTCCTAACTAGAGGCGATGTGCCTGGATATAAGCTTGTTTATTCCATTCACTAATCTAAGTCCATGTGTCAGGAACACGTCCACATGTTACTTCCTATTCACGTACTTATAGTATGCGAATAGGAAATAATCTGCGAGGACATTCTAGTAAAATTAAACCTACAATTATTCATTTTAATAAAAAGAACCCATATATACATTTAAAATGAACTCCTTCCCTCCTACACTCTCATAGTACCCATATAAATTTTATGCATATAATAAAAGACAAATAAAAAAAAAATACATAAAAAGTTACCTTAGGGACTAAACTTTTTTAATATGTATGTCAAAAGAGTATTGTAATGTTATTTATAAAATTATGGGCTTGTAATTAGTGATGAGCGCAAAATTGAAAAAAAAATGCACCTTTATTTCCAAATAAAATATTGGTGCCATACATTGTACTAGGGAAATATTTTAAACACTTTAATAACTGGGACAAATGGGCAAATAAAATGTGTGGGTTTTAATTATGATAGAATGTGTTATTTTAAAACTTTAATGGCCTGAGAAACTGAGAAATAATGATTTTTTTCAATGATTTTTTGTATTTTTCCTGTTAAAATGCATTTAGAATAAAATTATTAGCAAAATGTACCACCCAAAGAAAGCCTAATTGGTGGCAAAAAATAAATAAATACTGTAGATTGTTTCATTGTGATAAGTAGTAATAAAGTTATAGGCGAATGCATGGAAGGAGCGCTTACAGGTGAAAATTGCTCTGATACAGAAGGGGAAAAACCCCTCAGTAGTGAAGTGGTTAAATATATTTATTGCAAAAACTATAGACATGCAATGCACAAACTTAGTACATTGCTAAGTAATGCAAATTTACCATTACAATGGAAGGCTGGACTGAAGATTTAAGCGATCATTCAAAACAGATTGTAAGCAAAGAAAATAAAAGTATTTAAAAATAAATTACAGGTACATTAATATATACATTATATGAATTGTAAGGGACACTTTTCTTGTTCATAAAAACGTGTAATTACATCCAACAATACAGCATTTGGTAGGTGAATCAGTTTACATGTGAAACAATCTTATACTTGGCCGCCAGGTGGCAGCAGAAATTACTTTATGCCAGCTCGTCATCTTCAGCAGTGTTTCTCAACACTACAGTATTACAGCATTTACCCTTTTTTAAAGAAATAAAGAAGTATGTGCAAATGTGGGCTGCATCACCCAAATACTTTCTGCTGCACACATATTAGATAGGTGTACTCCAAAATAATATATAATTGCCCAAGGTAATACATTTTATTGACATATGTGACTGGTGTTATTGAGGTAAGTCACCTGCCCTTTCTCGATTTTAGTGTTTTTAAACTTGTTTTATAAACCTTGGACGCCTTTTCCCTCAATTGTGCTGTTTACACCCACAACTTTCAAATTTGGAGGGGTCCTTCCGAGCCCCACATGGTGGTTAACATTGTGGAGGCAAGCAAGTGTCCTTTTCCAAAGAGAGCGACCGTGTCCAGTCCATTGGAAACCCAGAGTGGAGCCGGGTAAATATCTCCACTTGCCTCAATCAGTCAGTTGCCCCTCATGCAACCCACCTTTGTGTGTAGCACTATACTTTATATTCCTTCAGTTGATCATTACATATTGCGCTATTTGAGCTCCCATTGTCTCTGTTCTTTTTCAAGATGGCAAGACACCCCATACTTTCTACCTTTAAACAGTCATTTATGTTTTAATTAGCTCTAATATGCTTTGAGGCTTGTTTATATATGTGTTTCACTCCCTACCTGGACGATCCAGCTGTAGGTTCGTCTTCTTGTACGGCGTCTACTGTCCCTGGAGCTCAGTGTGGATGCTGTCTCTTGCCTGGTGTACTCCTAAGAACCGTGTGTGCGGCATGTCTCGTACTTCCTATTCTGTGCATTGCTGGGGGTGGATTCACAGCACGGTCATGATGACCATGGATATTCAATCCCTGGTCCAGGATTGTGTTGTGATAGCTGTAGCGCCGGCTTGTTGCTTCACCATTCTAACAGTCTCACCAGTCCTATCAGTTGAGAGTACTGTCAGTCTCATCAGTCCTGTCAGTCTTGCCAGTACTGCCAGTCTCGCCAGTCCAGTCAGTCTCTGTTCTAGTCCAACCTGCCAGCCCTCTCATCTAGTCTGTCCAGCCTATCCGTCCTGCTAGTCCATCCCTCCAGTCTATCCCGTTAGTATATCCCTCCAGTTTGCACATTATGGTGTACCAGTAGATCCTTACTATCTATCCCGTCACTGCCGTCAGTCCTTCCTTCCTGTCCACCTAGCCAGTCCTTCCTTCCAGTCAGTCCTTCTTGTCTAGTCTGTCTTGCCCTTACCACACTGCGTGGTTCCCCCTCCTGTTCTTTCCATCACCAGTCTGCCTCCCACTAGGGACGATGACCCATAATCCCTTCTGGGGTTATCTGGTGAAGACCTGTGGTCACTTACACTCCATCTCTGGAAGCACTCACACCAACCACCGGTGCCAAGATCAACAGGGCCCTGGTATTATGATTTATTATTTTTCATCTCAGAATTTCAATGAAAATCGATTGTGACAAATTCAACTACCCCATGAGGTCAACTTAAGTACTTCTGGACAGTGGCATAGCTATGGAGCTAGTGGCTGTGATGCAAGTTTTACATTGGGCCCCCCAAGCATTCTATACATAACAATTGATATGGCGCAACAAAACCTGCCAAGGACAACCACAGTGTCAGAGGTGCAAGAAGGGGATGGGGAACAGTTTGTTAAGGATTACTACTATTCAAAGCATCTATAGAAGTGATTATTTTCAGCACAGGACCAATAAAGAGATAATACTGCAGTTCAGGGAGGGCCCCATGGGGCCCCTCTAGCCCAAGGGCCTCGCAACCTCTGCACTCCCTATTGCTACGCCACTGCCTCTGGAGCATGTGTATTACATGCTGAATCTAGAATCCAAAATGACATGTAAAACATGCATACACCTCCTCTCTTGTTTCTCTTTTAAACCCAAGTTCTTTTCCATCTCTCATACTCCTTCATGTTGCTTCCACTTGGCACTACCACATCTATCACCAGTCTTGTCTTCTGGTACTTCTCTACAACCAGGATATCTGGTTGACAGGCCAGTCTCTGGACAGGTCTGTCCATCTAGATCTGGAAGTCCACCAGGATTTTAGCTGTGTAGATTTTAGAACCTCCTTGAGGTTCTGTGTAATCTGGATTTTGAAGGTTCTAGCTCATACTGTTCAGTGTACAGAATTTTTCTTGCACCTTGCCACTCTGTTGAATTGTTCAGTGTACAGTTTTTCTTGCACCTTGCCACTCTGTTGAATTGTTCAGTGTACAGTTTTCCTTGCACCTCGCCACTCTGTTGAATTTGCACAGCCTACACCTTGAATCCTGACTAGTGTAGTAGATCACTGCTTCTGTGGGTCTTGTGCCACGATTAGTGCTTTCTTTGAGTCCAGCCCATGCCAGCCACTGATAGGATTTTCCAATGTCAGCCACCTGCCTATCTATCTGTCAGTGTTACACTCTTGCCTTGCTATGGCTCTTCCTTTTCTTTTAAGCATACTTAACCCAGAATGCTTGAAAACCATCCTTTCCTGCAGTTGCTGAGTGGCAACTGTGTAGTTCAGCCAGTAGCATAGCAATAGAACACATGTTTGTCACCTGTGCAGTTACCACATGGTTAATAAATGTTACATATGATGCATAGTGGGTGTTTGTCACCCACTTAGATGTATAAAAATTAGACAACACCGTCCTGCCCAGAGCCGGGACAAGGTCCTCCAGCACTCAAGGCTGAGACACCAAAGTGCGCCCCTCCATCCCTCCCACCCGAGCCGTCACACACTGATTGCTATTAGACTAAGAGGGCCACAGGGCCCACAACCTCCCCAACACCTTAATATCTAGTTATCTGGCTTGCAATCACTGCCATGTATCCCCTTTTCTTATTTATTTCTGCTTCAAACACAGTTAGGAATGACAGCTGAATGAATTCTGCGCCCCCTCCTACCCTGCGCCCTGAGGCTGGAGCCTCTCCAGCCTATGCCTCGGCCCGGCCCTGGTCCTGCCACAACCACTAAACACCTGCAGTTGCCAACTGCCATCAATCATATCTGTAGGGAGTAGGCCAGTAAGGCCACAACAGTTTTTTTCTTTTTGCAGCATGATGATGCAGTACTGATGATGCAGTATGACAGGGACATGGAGAAGAAAAAGGCTTAGGAGGATAATTCAAGTGCTGTCTGGTGTATCAACATCTTTAGGAATGCTTCTTATCCCCTTGAGTCATTTTGCCCTGAGTATCATTATTCTGGATTTGTTAAAGAGCTAACAGATGTTAGATTGTAAGCTCTTTTGGAAACAGGGCTCCTTTCCTCCTATGTCATGTTTTTGTGATTGTTGGCTCTACAACTGTAATGTACAGTTCTTGTTCAATGTACAGCACTGCATAGCAAATTGCTATTTATTTTATAAACAAAGGATAATAATAAAAGTAAGGGTTAAGGGTCATTTGGATATTTTTTTCTGTGCAAAAGCTCATCAATGAACTTATCTAATGACAGTCACCCATTAAGGTGTGTTTTCCTCCTGAGAGGCACTCGTTTCTAAAGACAAGACACATAAAATATAATGAACAATATTTTACAAAGAACTAAAAGGACTTAAAAGGGAAGTGAGAAAAGAAAATCATTTACATCAAAAGTGAACCTGAACTATGATTCTAATTAACAGGCAGAGAGAGAATAGAAAGACACTAATTGCATCTTTGGTAAACTCATCCTGACCAGAACAGCTCGGGCTACATTCTGACAATGTCATGCTGAAAAGGATCGAGAGCGACTTAGCTTCACCGTGACGCAAACATTATTTGTGCCAGCTACATGTACAAAGGTTTTAAAAAATACTAAAAAACTTCCATCGAAAACTTAATTAAAAGCGAGTATAGAAAGCTTAGAAACCCATACTAACCAATAAGAAATAATCTGTCTTACGGCACAAAGCTTATAGCAAGTGTAAACAAACTGGCTGGTGTAAATTGTAGCATTTATTCAGTGTACCATGACTGGCCTGTCTGCATTGCCTTTGTAACCCTTTAGCAGCCAACTTACTTAGAGGCTTGCAAGTGCTCCAGGCCAATCTATTTTAGCACATTTCATATTTCTTATTTGTTATATTTCCTTGCTTCTAATCAGCACTGCTGTAATGTGTATTTATGGCCACTTGTCACTAGAGGGCAGCGTGAGACAACAATAGAGGACTTCTGCTTTTAGTTTCTATATTTTGTCTGCTAGTAGATAGAGAGATCAATGCATTCCAAGAATTTACAGCACAATGAGTTCTGCCGACTGAGGTCAAAAGAGTGCACTTATGTCACATAAGCAGGAACCCAGTACTGCTAGAACAGAAGCCAGGTAACTCTGCCTAGTTATGTTTAAGTGCCTATTTATGTGATATGCTGCATTTTGGGGGGGGGGGTTTGTTTGTATTAATGGAGAGGGGACATAATACAACATTTTGCTAGGCAGGCCTACTTAGACTGCTGTTAAGTTCATGTAAATTTGGCCCCACCCATGACCACACCCACATTCTGGTGCATGGCCACACCCATTTTCCAGCTGGAGTGCCCAAAAGTGTCCCGGATCTCTTCAGATCCTAGCAACTCCACTGTTATTTATCAAAGAGAAGTCTTAACTTCAATGACTGCAAAGAAACTGTGATTTATAACCTTGGTTTGATAAACGGTTTGTTAAATGCTACAGTGAGAACAGGAAGCATTAAAGAGTTGTAAATTCTAGGCAGGATTGGGTCTGTGTGTACACATTTATCTCTTCAAACTACATGTCACTTTAAAGTGCATATAAAAAGTGTACACACCCATGTAAAAAGACCACTACAGTGAAAAAAGTAAGCAACTAAAATTTGACAGAATTGACAGGTTTTGGACTAGTCCATCTCCTCGTGGGGGATTCTCATGGTTTTCTTTGTTTTCAAAAGCATTCCCTGAACAGCAGTTGCTAAGTGTAACTGCTAAAATAGTGTGTAAGCAGGTAGGAAGGCTGACCAGTATCTTGCTATTTTGGCAGAAGTAGAAACTGCTGTTTGGGGAATACTTTTGAAAACAAAGAAAACCCTGAGAATTCCCCATGAGGAGATGGACAAGTCAAAAACCTGTCGATTCTGTTAGATTTTAAATGCTTTTTTTTTTCCGCTATAGTGGTCCTTGAAATTGTTGGGTTTTTGTGGTATAAAAATAAAGGAGACCACAACAAATCATTTTACCTCCCGTAATGTGACCTGTAACCTGTGCAATGCAACTAAAAAGCAAATACATCTGCAATGGGAAAAATTTAGAAAATAAAAAATGTACGATAAGCTGGTTGCATAAGTGTGCAGACCCTTAAAGAGGAAGTGTCGCAAAAATCTTAAAATGTAAAACACATACAAATAAGAAGTACATCTCTCTCAGAGTAAAATGAGCCATAAATTACTTCTCTCCTATGTTGCTGTCACTTACAGTAGGTAATAGAAATCTGACATTACCGACAGGTTTTGGGCTAGTCCATCTCTCCATAGGGGATTCTCAGCATGGCCTTTATTCTTTATAAAGACATTCCCTGAAAAAGATTTATATAAAGATGCTGGCCAGCCTCCCTGCTCACTGCACACTATTTTGGCAGTTGGAGGGAGCAACTGCCATTCACTAAGTGCTTTTAAAAATAAAGAAAACACTGAGAACCCCCCTATGAGAAGATGGACTAGTCCAAAATCTGTCGGTAATGTCAGATTTCTATACTTACTGTAAGTGACAGCAACACAGGAGAATAGAATTTTATGGCTCATTTTACTTTGGAAGAAATGTACTTCTTATCTGCATATGTTTACATGTATTTTAAATGTTAAGATTTTCGTGACAGATGTCCTTTAAAGTAATACTTTGTTGAAGCACCTTTTAATTTAATTATAGAAATCAAATTACAAAGATATTATGACTAAAATGTTACTGTGCTGCTAGGATGTCTCTAAGGTGGCGGTTTTATATTTGCTCCTTCAACAAGGTAGGAAATCTGAAATATTGCTTGTCAAAATCTTTGAAATGCACACCTGACCCGATTGGGTTGATTTTTTCAACAATAGAGACATTTCACTTACGCCTATTGGTATCGGTAGATTTAACTATTTCTATGTTTGAACTCCTACCTAGAGTATGACTTTTATATATTTATTAGAAATCATCTTTCAAAAAATTATGTGTGACAAGGTATGCAAAATTCTCACAACCTGTTCCTATCTGGAAGTGATGGCTTCAATTTATTTATCATTGGTTTTAGTATTACCTGAGGGCCGGAATGATGCACGTTTTCCTGAGAAGATGCCCGACTCCTTCGTTTGGGCGGAGCTTTGGGAGCCGCACCCCTCTCTTCATCTGAAGTATCCATATCCCCGGAGTACTGCGATCCTTTGGGTACACGGGAAGGGCTGCCTTTAGGGAGATAGCGGGTGCGAGTTAGTTGGGGATCGGGGAAGGGAGAGTTTATTTGGGATTCTGGTAAAGAAGGAAGGTCTGGAGGATAAGGTAGGGAAGGGAAGCGGCGGAAAATCAGACATTACTCATAAAAGTTACACTAATAAGTGAAGTCTGAAGATATGGGACATTCAATAAAGTGAAAGTAAACGTTTTTTCAAGTTTTGGGAAGGTGGAGAAGGCTTCTGTCAGGCTTTTATGGAATACAGATACAATATAAGCCAGTGCTTCAAAATAGCTAGAGTATGACTTTTATATATTTATTAGGAATCATATTTCAAAAAATTATGTGTGACAAGGTATGCAAAATTCTCACAACCTGTACAAGGTATGCAAAATTCTCACAACCTGTACAAGGTATGCACAATTCTCACAAATCTTACGTATATGTAAATATGTTTTTCCACTTTATTACATTGGGAGGTTACAGATACCAGGAATGCAGTACCACCAGCCATCAATAGGCAGTACTCCAGTATTGGGTCCTAAGTGGGAAGCCCAACATTTTACAAGACCATGAAGTGGGCTTTGTATGGGACCCGCACATTTCTCTGATGGCAGCCTAACACCACACTTCCCTACTGGGTACTGCCCCCCCCCCCAACCCCTGACCTGTATGGGATGTGCCATCTTCTCATTCCTCCAGCCGCATTGGCTGAATTGTGTAGTTCCCCACAGTGTCTCGTGCGCATGCCGCATTAGCATCCACGGACTGCATCTCACTGCATGCACTGCTGCGTGCGCGCCTGAGACACTGCTGGGAACTACTGCAGCAAGTTGGGTGGAGAAGGCTGTACATGCCTTACAGGCCAGGGCCAGAGGAGCAGCACCCCATAGGTAAGTAGTGATGCTCACACTGCCCCGGCCCCCAAAGGCAGAGCAGGATCATCAACCAGGCAACCTAGGCAGGTTGGTAGAGCAGCTTAGAACAAAAGAGACATTAGGTGGCAGTATTGCACTCAGCTGCCTATTCCCCTATGTAATTCTAATATCACATTCATTTTCATATAAGCTTGCAAGGTTAGAACAAAGCAATGCAAATAGAGTTTAAAACTAGCACAATACAGTGGTGTCTTTGCAGCTGCAGCAGACTGCCTGTACCTCTGCTGTTCTGGCTCCCATTCACTCTCACTGGTAACAGGAGTCAGGACCAACACAAGCAATAGAGATTATGCAGGAGGTTCTGATCCAAACAAGAACAGCTGCTGCAGCAGCAAAGAAGATCCATCCCCATCCATATATAATATGGGGAGCCTCAGCAGTCAGTAACAGGTAAGAATCATTTACAATACATTTTACTCCGGAACACATTTACATTTTATATGTACTGTATGTATACATATGCATTTAAAATTGTACTGTTTTCATCATATTGCCCCCTTGAAGCTTAGACCTGATTTTACAAACATTAAAGGACAACTATCAAAGATGAGGTTTTAGCCAAAACACATGTGATACAGAGGAGCAGCAAAGGGATGAGAAATAGCTGTCATTTTTCTTTTGCTTCTATTACCTACTGTTCCATTTCGGTGTGAAAATGTCACCTAGGAGAAAACTTAGGGGAAAAAGTGAATTAAATAGGGGCCACTGCGTCCAGCATATGTGTGCGTGTTGCTTAGGCAGACAAGTTTGCAATGGCAAACCTCTATGCTGGAGGAATACAGTTTATCATTCAGAAGGCAAATGTAAAAAGAACCTATGTAGATTGTGCTTCCACAGGAGGCTGCAGTGAGGAGACAGACATTGTGCACTTTGAGCACACCAGTGCTGGCATAGGGGGTGCTGTTTGCCACCGCTTAGCAATGGCAGACAGTCGATTGAAGGATCCTAAGTGCACACATGTCCTGGATGCTGTCTCTGCCCTAGAGAGAGAGCAAGTTCTCTCTCCTCATACACTAATGCTTCTGCACAGCGGTGAGGGGGAAGCAACTATTTTAGACTGCCACACTGAAGCTTTTTTCAAATACCGGCTTCCCCTGTCACTAATGGAATCTTCTGCTTCTATACGCCGACTCCGCTACTATAGCACCCTGTTTGAATCGAACAGTAGGTAATAGAGGCGAAAAAATAAATAAATGATAACTATTTCTCTTCCCTATGCTGCTCTTCTCTGTATTACAGGAGTTTTAGCTAAAACACCATATTTGATAGTTGTCCTTTAACATATATTACAAATGCCTGAGGAGTTTTGTTCCATTGTTTTCCATTTTTTGCTGCAGTTAGGCAGCTCACTGCAATAAACAGATGACAAAAACATTGTAGCACACTTTGCACACTTCACATGTGTCTTTACACTGTAATTTCATGAACAAACAGTTAAAGACACAGAAGCATTTTTAAATGCTGAGGGGCTAACAGGTTATAAAGTGTTCCAGCAATGGAAGATTTAACAAGCTGTGAATAGGCGGTCAAGTAACAAAAACAGGAGGCACAAAGAGATATACATGGAGCGTTGGCACAGGAAGCCATTTTATGGGTTGCATGCAGCCATAGGCCTGAGGAGTTCTGTTTCTGTAAGCTTACAGCCAATCTGTATCTGCTACCTACAACCTATTTTTAACCCCTCCAATTGTGTAGAGCCCATAGTTCCAGTGCTGTTACCACTCACCCGCCTGACCAGATTGTACTGTGCTCCATAGGAGTTCTGATCAGGCGGGGGAGTGGTAATAGCACTGCAACTATGGGCACACAGTCCTGCCTCTATAATCATTGCGGCAACAGGCACTTGCCTGAGCCGCAATCCTCATGCTCCCAAGCCTGCTTGCTCCATGGGACTTCAATACAAGCAGCAGAGTGATGGGTGCTCAGGTAACTCAGTCCTGCCCCTGCTGCTTATGGAGCGCCCACTGTTTTCAAGACAGTAAAATATCAGTAAACCCTACCGATATTTTACTATCAGCACATTGATGTGAACTGAACTATTCATAGTAACGTCATTTAACATTTTATGTTTTAAAACCTTAAATAACGTTACTATGAACATTTCAGTAACAGCTTCACCATGCGCCATTTTATTACTGCGCTATTTTTTATGTACCGGTCGAAAGGGCCTACGGTCTAACAATTTTATACCCAGCCAGCATCTGTTGGTGCAGTATTCTGCCAATTTCCCACCAACTAAATGGCCCACTGCCTACACACTTTATGGGCTCGATTCAGAAAAGCGTGCTAAGTGTTAGCACGCCTGTGAAAAGGCCCTTAGCACGCCTAAAGGGCTTTAGATCACGCTAAGCTTCATGCGCTAAGTTAGCACGAGCAAAGTTTAGCGCCTCACAGCGTGCATTGAACGGCGCAGTGGGTGCGCAGAAAATGTCGCACCGGGTGTGCCCGATTCATCGCACCCGGTGCAACGTCTTTTCCGCGATGAATAAAAGTATTGGGCGTGCTAACTACTTAGCACTGTAGTTAGCACTCCCAAAGCTTTTAGGCATGCTAACTAAGTTAGCACGCTTTAGTGAATCGAAGCCAATGTGTCCTTTTGGAGGCCTCTAATCTATCATTCACCCCCTTTTTAGGAGGGGGGAACAACATTTTTAGTTCAATTAAAACTTTCAGTCGTTTTTTTTAAAGTGTAGCCCATCTGTCTTGAAGAAGATAAAGGGACCCAAGTGAGGATGGGCTTTCCTCACGTGCCACTTTACTGTGGTTGTTGGTATTGAAACCCACGTTTGTGGGTATCTCTCCTTTATACCTATTGATATACCTGGTGTACTTAACTACAACACTATAGAGGATTCTGGGGGTCTCTGTGTTTTTCATCTTTTCTGGAACGACCTTCAGACTACCCTAGATGCCTCCTGGAGGGGGGGAAGCTGCTTTTAGACAAAGACAAGACAAAAAAAAATTATATTGCGCTTTTTTCCTGGTGAACTCACAGTACCACAGCTTTAGCCACTAGGACTCGCTCTACAGGCAGTAGCGGTGTTAGAGAGTCTTGCTCCTTACTCAATAGGTGCGGGCTTACTCAACAGGAAAAGTCAAGATTCCCTGGTCTCCTGTTTCAGAGGTAAAGCCCTTAACTATCCAGCCACTACACTACCCAGCCACTACACTACCCAGCCACTACACCAGGGGAGGACTGGCCCAGGGGGACGGGGGGCAATTGCCCCCCGGGCCGCCCGAATCTTAAGTAATTAGGGCCAGCCGCAGACATACCACAGGTGACAGGTTCGCAGTGGGGATCGCAACCTCGCGCGATATTTCCCGGCAAGTTGAAGTATCCAATCAGAGAAGGGGCTGAGGTGGCCGGCCATGGTGTGCCCTTGTGCGTGGCTGCGCCTGCGGTGGATGTGAGCAGCACAAGGACACAAATAGCTTAGGTCCTCTCCGGCCCAGTGGGTTGACCATGCTTGACTCCGCCCCCCGCCTTAAGCCATTGCCGCGTGCTGCTGTGCCTGCGGTGTCATCGGAGTGAGCTGTCTCACTCTTCAGCTTTCTGTGCTGGGGGGGCTGGGGGCCTGGAGCTGTGGCTACGAGTGGCTGGCTGGAGGAGTCGGGCACAGTCCTCCCCTGTGCTGCTGTGCCTGAGGTGTCGTCGGAGTGAGCTGTCTCACTCTTCAGCTTTCTGTGCTGGGGGGGCTGGGGGCCTGGAGCTGCGGCTACGAGTGGCTGGCTGGCTGTCCTGGCTGGAGGAGTCGGACACTCTGGGGGCTGGGAGTCGGAGATGCCACCAATAGCTGCTTGCTGCTGTGGAGGAGGAGGAGGTGTAGGACTGAGGAGACAGGAGGATAGAGGAGGTCGGGTCCAGGTCGCCAGAGGAGAAGGTGGTTTTTATAAATTTTGTTTCTGTACTTCTTCTCCCTTCTTGTCACTGAGTTACTCACACTTTGCTGCCTGCCTGCTACTGCTGTCAAATTCAATTCTCTGCCCAGGCCAGTGCCCTCTGAGTTTTTTTTTGTGTGATAATCATCCCCATTCTGACCCTGGCCTGAGGGGGAACGTTTTTTTTCTTCTTGTGGTGTGATTGGCGGCAGGGGAGGGGGGAGGCAGGCAGTTAGGCACTGTCAAACAGGTAGTTGGAGGGGGGGGGGGGTAGGTGTCAGACAAGTAGTTTGTATGGTGGGTGGGCAGGAGTGGGGTTAGGCATCACCAGGTAGGTAGGTTTGTGTGTGTGTGGGGGGGTTGTTTAAAGGAGTTATCAGGCATTTTTAATGAAATAAGTGCTACTTACCCGGGGCTTCCTCCAGCCCCACGCTCCCAGCATGTCCCTCGCCGCAGCTCTGCAGTCAGCCATTCGCTGCCGCTGCCTCCCAGTCCTCGGCGATGGCACCAGTCCGACCTGGATGTCGGCCTGTACTGCGCCTGTGCAAGCAGCACTGTCAATCACCGCCACGTGGACTGGAGTGTACTGCGCAGGCGCAGTAGTTCTGCGTCTGCACAGTACGCTCTGGTCCATGTGGCGGTGATTGACAGCGCCGCTCGCACAGGCGCAGTCGGCCTGACGTCATCGCCGGGGGCTGGGAGGCAGCGGCAGCGAACAGCTGACTGCAGAGCTGCGGCAAGGGACATGCTGGGAGCTTGGGGCTGGACGAGCCCTGGGTAAGTAGCACTTATTTTCATAAAAAAAAAAAAAACTGATAACTCCTTTAAGGTTAGGCATCAGACACAGACAGGTAGATTGTGCGGAGAAATGGGGTTAGGCATCAGGTACATTGTGTGTGTGTGTGTGGCTGGGGCTGTTAGTCATCACAATTTGAAGATTTGCACACAAGAAAGATATGGCTTTGGGCTGGTGATGCCGTGACACGGGCCTCTAGTTTGTGTTGTCCCCCCAGGCCAAAAGGTCCCAGTCCTCCCCTGCACTACACTACCCAGCCACTACACTATCCAGCCACTACACTATCCAGCCACTACAGCTGCTTTTAGATCCAGAGGCTTCCCCCTCCTGAGGTGAGTATATAAATGTGCTCATAGCAAAATCACAGGTTTGTTTTAAACTGCGCTGAAGTTTTGCTGTCTTTGCCCGCTCATTTACTGTATATGCTGCACTAATGAACAAGGATACTCCACACTGCTACCCATGACATACCCAGTGTATGGGAGAGGAGGGGCCATATAGAAATTTGCTGTAGACTAAATGATGCATTCTAAGTCATAACAAGCCAAATATAAAGAAAACAAAGTACAATTTGCTGGATAATCTCATTACCATTCTATACGGTAATATGATTTGATGTATGGAAAAATTGCCATCTTCAGAGTTTTATAACTTACTGGGCCTTCGGATGTTGTCAAGACTCCGGCGTCGGTTGACTAAAAGACGGACTTCAGTGCTGAACTCTTGCTCGGGATTGGCCATACCTTGTCCCTGATCCTGAAGCAGATGATGGAACACAGAAGCCAGTTCGGCCTCTGCAATGAGAGACTCTTTCCGGGCCACGTCTTTTCCAGTAGTGGTGAACTCAGAGAAGGACTGCACGACACAGAAGATTCATTCATTAACATAGTGACGTCTCACAAACTAATGGTAGTGGGTCTACCTGTACATGTGCTTATTTATAGTACTCTATCCACACTGCCAAAGCGATATAGCCCACCCACCATGCTGGCAATCAAAGTGAAGCAAAGTAAATCAGTGACAGACCCAGAATCCGAGAGATACCTGGAAAACATCCTGATCTAGACCAGGAGAGAGCTGCACAGACTGTCTGCGAGACTGAGCCGAATACTCAGAGTCATTCTCAAAGTCAAATGGATGGACAGAGAGCAGGCGCTTCGTCTTGCGCATCTTCAAAAGATAAAAGCATTAAGAAGTAACATAATAAGAAGATGCAGAGAATATTGTAAGATGATTGTCAGACAGATACAGTTTCATTACTCAAAGTGCTCTTTTATCTTCACCACAGAAAGAAATTAGAAGCGCATGCAATAAAATGATCTCCATTCTGATACTTAAGTCTTCTGTGATCTTGAGGCTGAAGTCTAAGGGTTTGATTCACAAAGCGGTGCTAACAGGTAGCACGCTGGTGAAAAGCCCTTTATCATTCACGCCTAAACTCAGTTTAGGCGTGATACGTTTAGGTGTGACAAGTTTAGGCGTGATAAGTTTAGGTGTGACAAGTTTAGGTGTGATAAGTTTAGGCGTGATAAGTTTAGGTGTGATAAGTTTAGGCGTGATAAGTTTAGGCGTGATAACTATAGCACCAACTGGGTTAGCAATAGCACCGCAGTGCACAGCTGATCAAAAGTTTTGCGCTAGCAAAGTCTGGTACACTTTGCATATAGTTTAATGGCGCTGCTTTGCGTGCGGGACTTTGCAATTTATCACGCCTAAACTGGCTTTTCACCAGAGTGGTGCAATGATTATCACGCCTAAAGTTTCTAACTGGGTTAGCACCGCTTTGTAAATCAGGCCCTAAATGTGAATATCACCATGCAGCGATTTAAAGAAGACAAAGGACATAGGAGGATGTGCGTAGGGGGGTATGGGAGCATACGCTCTGCTGCAACACTCTGCACAGCCTGGAGGTAGCACATTTTAGATGCCAGGAGACTGACCGGGGCGCACTCAAATGCTCGTTTTCGACCGAGATTTTCCCGTCCAAAACAATCAATAGTTTTGACTAATCTAGTTCGGAAATCAATTGAAATTACAATCAGTCTGCCAAATTGTGGTATCAGTTTCTGGCATAATGACCGAATCTGCTAGAAACATGGAATAACATATGGGCAATTTAAGGGTATGAGCAGGGGTATAACTAGAAATCACTGGCCATCCCCCCTACAAAACTTTGGATGGGGCCCCCTCCCGCCAACCCAGCCCCCCTCCCCGCACACACTCACACACTTTCTGCACAGGTAAACTGAGAACCAATGTTATTCAATTGGCTAGTGCACACTTGAATGTGTTATCCACATGCAGATAAAAACAGACAGCAGTGAAGCCCTGCATGCACTGCATGCACTCAACAACACTGTACACAACACCCTGCTGAACACTGAATAGGGACTGTCTACAAATCTTTGTCTGCTAACTTTGTATGATTCCTTATCAGTGGCAGAGCAGATGCAGTCATTAGAACAAATGAGCAGAGAGCAGAAAGTTTTTTCTCTCCTTGCCCTTAGTTGTCAGTCTCTCAGGACGAGGCCCCCCTGCAGCTGCATCCCTTGCAAGGTCTATTGTTACGTCCCTGGGTATGAGTCTTTTCAGCTGCTTTTTAATTTCATTTTTGAAGTCTTTAAGATATGCATATCTGTGATCCGTTATCTGCTCATAAGCCTGAACTTTCGCTGTCTGTAGTCCACTTTATTTTCTTTCTATGCTTAGATGAGACGGCATTCAGATTCTACATAGGTAAACACTTGCATCACATTGTTTTTGCATCACACATGTTTTCCATTGCAAATCACATTTTTTTTTCTATTTACAGCAAAGCATTTTTTGAGCGTTCATAGGTTTTCCTTGTGCAATTGTATTTTCATGAAAATTCAATAGTACTAAAGGAAAATAAAAACAGGAATTTGTAAGAGAACTGGATAGCACTGCATTTGGTATATGATATTCTTGATATCCTATCCTTTTAACATAAAGCTCAAATGCTCAAAAAATGCCTAGAGACTCTGACCAGTACCATTCTATAGCTTGTGCTCTCCTCTTTCATTTTATACCTGGATCGCCATTCTACATCAAATAGTTTTTGTTCGATTTCAATTTAAAAATCACGGCTGCCATCTTGGCTATGTTATAACTTCCGGGTCACCCCTGTCTTCTCTGTTAGAGAAGTGCATCACTGAATGAAGTAGAAAGAGGAAGTGACACGCATGGCCATTGCAAGAGGCTCCTCCAGAGGGGTCATAGCACGACTTTGTTGGAAGTCGTCTCGCTTAAAGGCATGCCCATGAGAGGTGCTCGGAAGTCCCTTTAATGTACCTGCAGCTCCACTGCCTTCAGTGCTCATCTCCATTAGTATTTTACCCCTCTGAATTTACCAGAGGTAAGCCAGGATAACCAGCAGCAGAATAGTTACCATACTGTAACGCTGAGCTTCTGCATTGTCCACCACATCATCGTCATCATCATCAGGAAACACCCCAGCTCTGGCTTGGGACAGATAGTCTCCTTAAAAGTAATACAACAGCAGAAATAGATCAGTAAAGTTCACATACACAAGTACCCATAGTGACACTGAAGCTATGCAACCAGTGACGTAACACCAAAATCATGAAAGCCCACAGCAAAACTTTGTGTTCACACCCTTTCCCTTGCCTACCCCTGGTGAGCCTCACAGCCTGGGGACCCATTTTACAAGGGTCATAAAACAAGTGTGTACTGCTCCCCTGTAGTAATTCTCCTGTATGCAGCAGTTTTAGGCATACCTGTCTGTCCTACTTATGTGTGGAAGCTAAGCCTTATTGGGGTACATTTCCCACATTCCACCCAAAATTCCTGTGTTGTAAGCTCTTTCCATCACTCCTGTGTTAAAGGACTGTTCACTACATCGTTAGGCTACGGATTTATCAAACAGAGGGTATAACAGTATAGAGAGTTACCATTCATTTAGGAATGTATTCTTGTGACTTGCATAGGAAAGTGGCTGTGGTCGGTGGAATCAAGTCAGGCAGATGAAGGGAGGACATGTAGGTCTTTATACATTAGTGGTTGTTTGTGCAAATGGTATGGAAACCATACTTAGTGGTTTTCAGACATTTTTGTGGTGGTCAAACAAGATTTTTAGCAACTACCATCGCTACTGTTGCAAGGAAATCCAATGTGGGTAACCACCACAGCCCATGCATACACTAGTTTTTGTAACAGAATGCGGTTTCTATTTTTTAACCATGAAACTGTACACTGCCCTTGAAACCCCAGGGAGGCTTATGAATGCAATGTGTGCATTGAAATTTCTGGAAATTATGAAAACAATATTCAATAATAATAGGCTAGCAAGGTTCATCCTGGTCTTACGTGAAGCGAAACTGGCCATTCCAAGTAAGTGGAAATACACACTGAGGTATTTGCAGATATGAGACTGATATTGTCTCCCAGCCCAGCTGACAGAAGTGGTTGTCAGTGTGTAGGCTGTAAGCGCCCCCTGTAAGCACCTTAAAGTGGACTATTTACAAAGGCGTCAGCTGACTATCTGAAATGAGATTTCCTCGCCAGTCACCGCTGTTCTCTTTAGAAAAAGCTGTAGGCAAGGAATGGAAAGAGGTACACGTAAGTCAGGGATGTCCAATTCAAGTTCTCAAGGCAGGGCTGTGTCCATGCCAGTGTTTAGGAAGGGAGAAATGTGTTCTACTTGACGAACCCCAGGCTCGTCGAGGAGACAAAAGGAGACCTGGAGCCCAATGGTGCAGAATCCCATTGTATTCGGTGTAGCACATTTTCTATGAATATATATATTTACAAAGGAGGGTTGCAAATCATTGCAACCACTGTCAAAGCCTATGGGAAATTAACTGTCCCCGCATGGTTTTTCAGGTCTGTAATACAGGAAATGGGTGGTTACACTCCTAGTTCTTTAGATTAAAACTAAAAAACTATCACCTTTAAAGAGGTTTAGGGCTAGTTCACAGTCAGTTGTGTTGCAGAATAACTTGTGTTGCAGAATGCCTGTTAACTCACCGCCCGTATAATTCTATGGGCCTGTTTACAGTACTGCTTTGTAACTGATCATGTTATTCTGACTCGCTGTATGTAGGCTTTTGTATTGAAGTCTATGTCCATTCTCCATCACAGTTCACACTCATAACCCATGCGTTATGCAACTGACCACTGTAAACCTAGCCCTAACAAGTTCAACAAAAACGGGTGGAAGTGCCCAATGCATAAAAAAGCGTATAAAGCTATGAAATGGCATAAAGAGAAGAGGTAGTATGAGCCTTATTATTGGACCAGTCTCATGGAAAGTTCCATTAAAAGTTGTAATGGAAAGTTCCATTAGACTAGTCCAATATTTTCAGGAGAGGTAAGGCTCATACTGCCTCTCCTTTTTATGCTATTTTTTGTAGCTTTATAAGCTTTTTATGCATTTGGTGCTTCTACCCCTGTTTTTGCTGACCTTTCCTGATTCAATCCCATCAATTACTGGTAATTTGAGCTGTGCCAACAATTTGTGAGGATCTCGGCCCTTGAGGACTGGAGTTGGACATTGATGACTAGTCTAAAACAAGTTTGCATTTGTACAAGGAGAAGGCATAACACAGGTTTATTGAATATAGGCATCTCCAGGGGCGTTGCTAGCCCCAAAGATCAGTGGCACGTGCCCCGGATCTATTCTGGGGTTCCCCAAATGTCCCCCAGGCAGACTCAGGCAGTGGGTGGCAGTACTCAACTCCACCCAGCACACCCCCCATTGATTTACCACAGCACCCAGCATACCCCCACTGATGCACCACATCTCCCAGCATGCCCCCATTGAAGCACCACAGCTCCCAGGATATCACCATATAGACACCACAGCTCTTAGACCACTGTTAATTTCATGCAAATGTTGCTCCACCCATGACCACACCCACATTCTGGTGCATGGATACACCAATTTTTCGAAGGCAGTGCCCAAAAGTGCCCCAAATCTCTAAGGATCCTAGCAACGCCCCTGGGCATCTCTGAAAGGTTACTTACTGCTAATGTCTGGGAGGCTGTAAACTCTCTCCTGAAGTCCTGTAAAATATATATATATTGCAATACAGAATAACAATTAGATGAGTTAAACTTGATTAGATGAATGTTTATCTTTGAAGAACGCCTGAAATATGGTTTTGTCATAAGTAACAATCAAAGGCAGTCAGTTTTACGTACTCCAATGTTAATTATTACTGTACAGGAGAATAAGAGAGGAAACCTTTCTTCTGTTGTAATAGACATTTCATTACACCTAAAGAGCAGCCTCTCCAGTTCTAATCAGAAATACATTAAGGTAACATGGGGCCCTTGGCAGGGTAGCAGTTTTTGCCCACCACTGATGTTCATCTAGCTTTTTTTTAGTATGATTTGGTGGAGACTAGTCTCCAACAGGCCCCTAGACTCTCCCAAGGCCCTAGGGAACTGCCTAGAATTGCCTTGTGGTTGATCCAGTTCTGGAACTTACCTGGGGCTTCTTCCAGCCCTACTGGTCTGCTCCTTTGTACCACTGTGCCCTTCCAAAAGCTAGCCAACTTGACCAGATGCCGATCACTGCGCTTGCGCGGCACTGGCCATGCGTCTCCTTGATTGCACTCGTAAACACCTAAAGTGTGCATGAGCAGAACTTCCCGGGAACACAGTCATGGAGGTGTGTGGCCTGGGCCATTGATGCGCAATCAGTGATCTTTTGAAGGGGCACTGCAGCACAACGAAGCGGATCGGGAGGAAACAATTAGGTACGGTAAATACAATTGAACTTGTTCCACCATCTCAGCTTTACTTGAATTCAGCCAATAGTTTAGCTTCAGGAAGATTACCTGTACTTAGAAAAAGTCTGGACAGCTCCTCAACCTTATTAGAACTGATGAAGCTGCTCTGTAGGAGTGGTGAAATGTCTCCTAGAACACACAAAGGTGTCCAGTAAAAGCTGTCCTATTTTCTGTGGATATATCCTGACTTGAACAGGGGACAACCTTCACAGAGACTATACAGAAGAGGTATGCAAAGGAGGAAATACCAAACCAATGAGTAATCATGTAAACACACCAGTGCTGGGCCGAAATTACGCATTAGCGTAATTACGCATAGTAATTCACTACAAATGCACCGTAAGCGTTACGTGTAAGGTTACGGTATTACGCGTAATTAATTACGCGTAGACCGTGGGTTACGTTTTACGCGTAACAAATTACGCGTAAGACAGTAAACTCCCATTGAAATTACACAGTCTGCCGTAATCGCGTAATATTACGCTCCCGTATAATATAAAAAAGCCGCCGACTTTAAGGGTTAATAGCAAAGCCCCCTTAAGTGCTAAGAGCCTCAAATTTGGAGAATATATTAAGGAGATCAGAAGGAATAAGAGGAAAAAAATTTTTTTCAAAAAGACTTTATAGTTTTTGAGAAAATCGATGTTAAAGTTTCAAAGGAAAAATAGATACATTTAAAAACCTGCCGACTTTAACGGTTAATAGCAAAGCCTGCTTAAAATTTAGAAACACCAAATTTACAGGGTATATTAAGGGGATCAGTGGGAATAAGAGGAAAATTTTTTTTTTCAAAAAGACCTTATAGTTTTTGAGAAAATCGATTTTTAAGTTTCAAGGGCAAAAATGTCTTTTAAATGCGGAAAATGTCAGTTTTTTTTGCACAGGTAACAATAGTGTTTTATTTTCATAGATTCCCCCAAGTGGGAAGAGTTTTACTTACTTCGTTCTGAGTGTGGGAAATATTAAAAAAAAACGACGTGGGATCCCCCCTCCCAGACCTCTTTAACCCCTTGTCCCCCATGCAGACTGGGATAGCCAGAATGCGGAGCACCGGCCGCGTGGGGCTCCGCACCCTGACTATACCAGCCCGCATGGTCCATGGATTGGGGGGTCTCGGAAGGGGAGGGGCAGCCAAGCTTTCCCCTCCCCCTCCGAGCCCTTGTCCAATCCAAGGACAAGGGGCTCTTCTCCACCTCCGATGGGCGGTGGAGGTGGAGGCCGCGATTTCCTGGGGGGGAGGTTCATGGTGGCATCTGGGAGTCCCCTTTAAAAAGGGGTCCCCCAGATGCCCACCCCCCCTCCCAGGAGAAATGAGTATAGAGGTACTTGTACCCCTTACCCATTTCCTTTAAGAGTTAAAAGTAAATAAACACACAGACACTTTGAAAAAGTATTTTAATTGAACAAAAAACATAACCACGAAAAAAGTCCTTTAATATTCTTAATTAACCATTAATACTTACCTGTCCCTTTAAAAGCCAGTTCCCACGCAATATCCTCGGAAATATACTAATCAGTTACAATGTAACAAAGTTATTACAATGTAACAACTTTGTTACTTTGTAACACCACCGCACCCGACGTCACTCGCCGCCACCGCCGCGTCTGCGCTGACCCGACAGAGCTCTGAGCTATATAGCTCAGAGCTCCCTAAGCATCTTTGTATTTGGGCTCCAAGGAGCCCCATTGGTCCTTAGCAGACCAATGGGGTTCCTTTAAATCAGAAGGAACCCCATTGGTCTGCTAAGGACCAATGGGGCTCCTTGGAGCCCAAATACAAAGATGCTAAGAGAGCTCTGAGCTATATAGCTCAGAGCTCTGTCGGGTCAGTGCGGGACGCTAAGTCCCCGCCGCCTCCCGCTGTCAGCCCCGCCCACATCTGTCACCCACATGTCACCCACATGTGGGTGACATGTGGGTGACATGTGGAAGAGGCGGGGAGGACAGCGGGAGGCGGCGGGGACTTAGCGTCCCGCACCGACCCGACAGAGCTCTGAGCTATATAGCTCAGAGCTCTGTCGGGTCGGTGCAGGACGCTAAGTCCCCGCCGCCTCCCGCTGTCAGCCCCGCCCACATCTGTCACCCACATGTCACCCACATGTGGGTGACATGTGGGTGACATGTGGAAGAGGCGGGGAGGACAGCGGGAGGCGGCGGGGACTTAGCGTCCCGCACCGACCCGACAGAGCTCTGAGCTATATAGCTCAGAGCTCTCTTAGCATCTTTGTATTTGGGCTCCAAGGAGCCCCATTGGTCCTTAGCAGACCAATGGGGTTCCTTCTGATTTAAAGGAACCCCATTGGTCTGCTAAGGACCAATGGGGCTCCTTGGAGCCCAAATACAAAGATGCTTAGGGAGCTCTGAGCTATATAGCTCAGAGCTCTGTCGGGTCAGCGCAGACGCGGCGGTGGCGGCGAGTGACGTCGGGTGCGGTGGTGTTACAAAGTAACAAAGTTGTTACATTGTAATAGCTTTGTTACATTGTAACTGATTAGTATATTTCCGAGGATATTGCGTGGGAACTGGCTTTTAAAGGGACAGGTAAGTATTAATGGTTAATTAAGAATATTAAAGGACTTTTTTCGTGGTTATGTTTTTTGTTCAATTAAAATACTTTTTCAAAGTGTCTGTGTGTTTATTTACTTTTAACTCTTAAAGGAAATGGGTAAGGGGTACAAGTACCTCTATACTCATTTCTCCTGGGAGGGGGGGTGGGCATCTGGGGGACCCCTTTTTAAAGGGGACTCCCAGATGCCACCATGAACCTCCCCCCCAGGAAATCGCGGCCTCCACCTCCACCGCCCATCGGAGGTGGAGAAGAGCCCCTTGTCCTTGGATTGGACAAGGGCTCGGAGGGGGAGGGGAAAGCTTGGCTGCCCCTCCCCTTCCGAGACCCCCCAATCCATGGACCATGCGGGCTGGTATAGTCAGGGTGCGGAGCCCCACGCGGCCGGTGCTCCGCATTCTGGCTATCCCAGTCTGCATGGGGGACAAGGGGTTAAAGAGGTCTGGGAGGGGGGATCCCACGTCGTTTTTTTTTAATATTTCCCACACTCAGAACGAAGTAAGTAAAACTCTTCCCACTTGGGGGAATCTATGAAAATAAAACACTATTGTTACCTGTGCAAAAAAAACTGACATTTTCCGCATTTAAAAGACATTTTTGCCCTTGAAACTTAAAAATCGATTTTCTCAAAAACTATAAGGTCTTTTTGAAAAAAATTTTTTTCCTCTTATTCCCACTGATCCCCTTAATATACCCTGTAAATTTGGTGTTTCTAAATTTTAAGCAGGCTTTGCTATTAACCGTTAAAGTCGGCAGGTTTTTAAATGTATCTATTTTTCCTTTGAAACTTTAACATCGATTTTCTCAAAAACTATAAGGTCTTTTTGAAAAAAAAAATTTCCCTCTTATTCCTTCTGATCTCCTTAATATATTCTCCAAATTTGAGGCTCTTAGCACTTAAGGGGGCTTTGCTATTAACCCTTAAAGTCGGCGGCTACCTAACATTGATCCATGCGTCAACTTTTCCGCTTGGCAGCATGACCTTACGCATTAATTGCTAGTAGGAATTTACGCGTAAGCCTATAACGTAACAACTTGAATTACGGTATTCTTACGCGTAATTGCGTAAGGGCAATGCGTAATTACAGACATGTACCGAAATTGAATGTCTATGCCGTAAGCGTAATTTCGTAATGCGTAATAGCGTAAAATTACGCGTAATGATCCGTAAGCGTAGCTTTTTCCATTACGATCAGCACTGAAACACACATAAGAAAGCACTTATATGTACGTTAATATATGTGTGTGTGTCTTCAAGTGCAGATCATACAACACATAATACAAGTCTCATTTTTCATGGGGGAACGTTTGACAGTGCCGAGAGCACCACCTCTGCCTTCATTCACAATGCTTCGTTTGTTCTGTTATGACAATTGCCAGGCAGGAATGCTGCTTTAAGTGACCCTTCAGGTCTGTACTCTGTATCGCATGTAAAACTATAGTGGTTGGAAGGGTATGATGATGATGAAAAAAGGACCTGTCTGGCTCCAACATGGTAAAAAGCCAAGGTTACTACTAGAGTAAAGTTCACTACCTGACGTGCAGTCAAAGGGGAGGTTGAAAGAACAAGGACATTACATACAAAATGGATCTCACTACAGGAACTGATGCAGAACCAAAAATTAAATCTGTAGAAGAATATACACTATGGGCTTGATTCACTAATGATAGCGCAGCATAACAGCGCGAGTAAGCTACTGTTACATGCGCTAGTGAATCACTGCGACTTGATGAGGCTCCCTGCACCCTACGCGCTAGTGGCAGCGTAGCGTGCGTTACCTAGCAGTGGCTAATGTCCAGTGGCCACTCCAGCTTCAAGGGTTTTTTTTGGGGGGGGGGAGGGGGGGGGGGTTACAAAGGGGGCACACTGGCTGCCTGGTGAACAAAGTCAATATTTTTTGCCTAACTCAGGTGATAAAATTAAGGTTAACTAGTTCAGCACTGATAGAAACCAAATGTAAAACATCATAAACAGAACTCAGAAGCTTTTGAGCAGAGCAAATTGTCCAAATGAGTGGGGCTATTATGAAAATTATGCAAGGAAAGTTACCTACAGATGTACTTGGCTAGTTTGCTGGCCTGCACTCTGGCCATGGTGCGCACCAGTCCAACACGGCCATCACTATACAAACAGCTGTTTGCGGTGCGTTACACAGTGAGTTTGGTGTGTCAGTGTGAAGCAGTACTCTAATTACACTCCCTGATTAATGTATACACATGCAAGATGTTTTAAAGCACTTTAGGCCTGCAATTTAACCAGATTTTTCCCAGGCACTTTTGGTGTCTATCCCACTCCGCCATACCCCCCTCCAGGTGTTAGAGCCCTTGAAACATCTTTTCCATCACTTTTCTGGTCAGCATAAGTGTTTCTATTTTTCAAAGTTAACCTCCCCATTGAAGTCTATTGCGGTTCGCGAAAGTTTGCGCAAACCAAACTTTTTGCGGAAGTTCGCGAACCGAAAATCGAAGGTTCGGGCCATCTCTAGTGAGTGCAATACTTTTTTATCTTGAATTAAACGCTGGTTTTACACTATATGATCGCTTTTAGTTGCAGTAACTTGTTCAGAAGAGTGGCATCTGAGTATCTGCCTGCTAGATCTTTATCCCCCAACACTGTCATTCCTGCCTCCGGATATTTTGGAGGTCTCTAGGGTGAGTGCGGGCACGTGGGGGGGGAGGCGGGGGTACTGGTGGAGGTTTTTGGTGAAAGAGTAAGACAGAGGAAAGGATTTTGGAGATTGGTCCTGGCAGTTATACGCTATGTGATGCTATTTATTTGTTTTTTATTGTATATGACGTGAGAGTCTGGATCTGGAGATCGACAGACAACAAGTGTCAATCTATTACAGTGTGAACCCAGCCTTGACGATTTTTGGATTTTCTTGGGCTACAGTCAGACTGTAAGATAGTGTATCTCTTTATCTTGATACTAGGTGCGCGATCTTAAGGTGGCCACTAACGGTCCAATTTCTAGCGAAAAATCGTCCGAGCGATTAGAAATTCTGATCGGATTGGTTGTAAATAATCCAATTGGTAAACACAATCGATTATGTATGAGTGAAAAAAATGTGGTCCGAATGAATTTTTTCGCCGAACCAAAATTTGAATTTTTCTTGTTGGTTGTGATAGATTGGAAGCAAAGATTGGTTCGTTGATGGTGTAGTGAACGATGTATTACAATATTTCACTTCCGATCAGAATTTCTGATCGCTCGAACGATTTTTCGCTAGAAATAGAGTTGGGCCGAACCTCCGATTTTAGGTTCGCGAACCTGGTTCGCGAACTTCCGCGGAAGGTTCGGTTCGCGTTAAAGTTTGCGAACCGCAATAGACTTCAATGGGGATGCGAACTTTGAAAAAAAAAATAATTATGCTGGCCACAAAAGTGATGGAAAAGATGTTTCAAGGGGTCTAACACCTGGAGGGGGGCATGGCGGAGTGGGATACATGCCAAAAGTCCCGGGGAAAAATCTGGATTTGACGCAAAGCAGCGTTTTAAGGGCAGAAATCACATTGAATGCTAAATGACAGGCCTAAAGTGCTTTCAAACATCTTGCATGTGTATACATCAATCAGGTAGTGTAATTAAGGTACTGCTTCACACTGACACACCAAACTCACCGTGTAACGCACCGCAAACAGCTGTTTGTGTAGTGACGGCCGTGCTGGACTGGTGCGCACCATGGCGAGAGTGCAGGTTTTGGTGGCTTTACAGCCCATATGGTCGCCTGGCTGATGTAGCTGAATGACAGAACAGTGACTGTCCAGCTGATCAAATTTGGTCTGACCACAATGAGGCAACGACCTTATTATCGTGGGTGTGCCCCCCGAGACACTCATCTAGGCACCGGTCATTGCTTCATTGTGATACGCAAGCCCCTTCACCACGGCAAGGTAATGATCACGAAGGGGAATGGGCGCATGTACATGCCTTTTCTTTTGTTGTTGCAGCTGCCCGCAGTGCAGCCAGAAAAATTAGGCAGTCATGTACACGCACCAGAAAAATTATTACAGCGGCCGCTGCTAGCAGCGGCCTAAAAAATTCAGCAATCCGCCTGGAGTCCCGGACCCTGTTGGTGGTGGCGGAGAAGGTAGTCAAGCGGCCTGCAGGCAGACATGCTGTGTGGAGGGACTGGGAGCGACTTAGTCTTCTTGGGGCAGGCCAGGCAGCCAGTCACACGGCGTGCAGGCAGAGATGCTGTGTGTGCGGGGACTGACTTAGTCTTGGGGCGGGCAGCAGCCCTCCGGGATCCTTGCCTCATTCATTTTGATAAAGGTGAGGTACTTAACACTTTTGTGACTTAGGCGACTTCTCTTCTCTGTGACAATGCCTCCAGCTGCGCTGAAGGTCCTTTCTGACAGGACGCTTGCGGCAGGGCAGGAGAGAAGTTGGATGGCAAATTGGGACAGCTCTGGCCACAGGTCAAGCCTGCGCACCCAGTAGTTCAAGGGTTCCTCATCGCTGTTCACAGCAGTGTCTACATCCACACTTAAGGCCAGGTAGTCGGCTACCTGCCGTTCCAGGCGTTGGTGGAGGGTGGATTCGGAAGGGCTACGGCGAGGCGTTGGACTAAAGAACGTCCGCATGTCCGACATCACCATGAGATCGCTGGAGCGTCCTGTCTTTGACTGCGTGGACACGGGAGGAGGATTAGTGGCAGTGGTACCTTGCGGGCGTTGTGCCGTCACATCACCCTTAAAGGCATTGTAAAGCATAGTTGACAGCTGGTTCTGCATGTGCTGCATCCTTTCCACCTTCCGGTGAGTTGGTAACAGGTCCGCCACTTTGTGCCTGTACCGAGGGTCTAGTAGTGTGGCCACCCAGTACAGGTCATTCCCCTTGAGGTTTTTTATACGGGGGTCCCTCAACAGGCAGGACAGCATAAAAGACGACATCTGCACAAAGTCGGATCCAGTACCCTCCATCTCCTCTTGCTCTTCCTCAGTGACGTCAGGTAAGTCAACCTCCTCCCCCCAGCCGCGAACAATACCACGGGAAGGTTGAGCAGCACAAGCCCCTTGCGATGCCTGCTGAGGTTGTTCTCCTGCCGCTGTCCCCTCCTCCTCCTCCTCCTCCCCCAAAGAAACACCTTGCTCATCATCCTCTGAGTCTGACTCGTCTTCTGCACACGACTTCTCTTCTTCCTCCTCCTCCCCCCTCTGTGCTGCCGCAGGTGTTGAGGAAACAGCTGGGTCTGATGAAAATTGGTCCCATGCCTGTTCCTGCCGTAACGGTTCCTGGTCACGCTCATTCACAGCTTCATCCGCCACTCTACGCACAGCACGCTCCAAGAAGTAAGCGTAGGGAATTAAGTCGCTGATGGTGCCCTCACTGCGGCTCACCAGGTTGGTCACCTCCTCAAACGGCAGCATGAGCCTGCATGCATTTTCCATCAGTGTCCAGTTGTCGGGCCAGAACATCCCCATCTTCCCAGACTGTTTCATTCTACTGAAGTTGTAGAGGTAGTGGGTCACGGCTTTCTTCTGTTCTAGCAGGCGGGAGAACATGAGCAGGGTCGAGTTCCAGCGAGTCGGGCTATCGCAAATGAGGCGTCTCACCGGCATGTTGTTTTTGCGCTGAATTTCCGCAAAGCGTGCCATGGCTGTGTAAGACCGCCTCAAATGCCCACAGAACTTCCTGGCCTGCTTCAGGACATTCGCTAAGCCAGGGTACTTTGCCACAAATCTTTGAACCACTAGATTCATGACATGTGCCATGCAGGGTATGTGTGTCAGCTTCCCCATATGCAAAGCGGCAAGCAGATTGCTGCCGTTGTCGCACACCACGTTGGCTATCTCCAGGTGGTGCGGGGTCAGCCACTCATCCACCTGTTTCTTAAGAGCAGCCAGGAGAGCTGCTCCAGTGTGACTCTCCGCTTTGAGACAAGACATGTCTAAGATGGCGTGACACCGTCTTACCTGGCATGCAGCATAGGCCCTGCGGAGCTGGGGCTGTGTAGCTGGAGAGGAGAACTGCCACTCAGCCAAGGAGGAGGAGGACAGCGAAGAGCATGTAGCAGGAGGAGAGGAGGTGGCAGGAGGCCTGCCTGCAAGCCGTGGAGGTGTCACAATTTGGTCCGCTGCGCCCTGCTTGCCATCGTTCACCACCAGGTTCACCCAATGGGCTGTGTAGGTAATGTAGCGGCCCTGCCCGTGCTTGGCAGACCAGGCATCCGTGGTCAGGTGTACCCTTGACCCAACGCTCTTCGCAAGAGATGACACCACTTGCCTCTCAACTTCACGGTGCAGTTGGGGTATGGCCTTTCTCGAAAAATAAGTGCAGCCTGGCATCTTCCACTGCGGTGTTCCGATGGCCACAAATTTACGGAAGGCCTCAGAGTCCACCAGCCGGTATGGTAACAGCTGGCGAGCTAACAGTTCCGCCACGCCAGCTGTCAGACGCCGGGCAAGGGGGTGACTGGCCGAAATTGGCTTCTTCCGCTCAAACATTTCCTTCACGGACACCTGACTGCTGCTGTGGGCAGAGGAGCAGGAACCGCTCAAGGGCAGAGGCGGAGTGGAGGAGGGTGCCTGTGAAGGTGGAAGGGAGAAAGCGGCAGAAGCAGATAATGCACCTGATGGAGGAGGAAGAGGAGAAGGAGGGTGGCTTTGCTTTTGTGTGCTGCTGCTGCTTTTGCTCAGGTGGCCATCCCATTGCTGTTTGTGCCTTTTCTCCAGGTGCCTTCGTAAGGCACTTGTCCCTACGTGAGTGTTGGCCTTTCCACGACTCAATTTTTGTTGGCAGAGCGAACAGATGGCTTTGGTCCGATCTGAGGCACACACATTAAAAAATTTCCACACCGCTGAGCCACCCTGGGATGTGGGCACTATGGGGACCTCAGCAGCTGATGCTGAAGGGCAAGTTGGCTGGCTGTACATAGGTGGCGATACATGGTGCCGGACTCTGCCACCAGCTGTTTCTGACGAAGAGCTTACCCAGCTTCTTTCAGCAACTTCTCTCCTCCTACTACTCTCTGACTCCCCCTCTGAACTGTCCCCCTCTTCATCTCCTCTATTGGGAACATACAGAGGATCCCTATTACCGTCATCATCGTAGTCATCCTGCCCAGCTTCGCTTGCCTCAGACAAATCCAAACTTGCACCATCAGTAGGTCCTTCATCCTCCTGACACGTTACATCCATAGTGTTGCCGCGTAACTCAGACATATGAGCTGGTGAAAATTCATCTGGCTGTAACAACAATGGCTGTGCATCAGTGATTTCACCACTAAATAATTCTTGCGAAGTGTCAAATGCAGTGGAAGTGGTGCTAGTAGTAGCGCTGGTGGCTGAGCAAGATGAGGTGTTCTGTGTCGCTAAATACTCAACCACGTCCTGACAATCTTGGGAGGTGATGGGACGTGCCTTCTTCCGAGCACTGTACTGTGGGCCAGGTCCACACGAAATTACATTTACACGACCTCGCGCAGACCTGCCGGGTGGCCTTCCTCTGGCTCTGGCACTACCTCTTCCTCTACCTGTTTTGTCCATATCGGGTATGCACGGAGTGGTATATCACACTGCGTGCACTCACGTAGGTAGGTGGGTTCACTTAACTGCACAGGTATGCGCACTGATGCGGTGGGTTCACTGAACAGAACAGGTATACAGTGGCGGGTTCACAGAACAGGTATGCAGTGGCAGGTTTACTGAACACAACAGGTATGCAGTGGCAGGTTCACTGAACACAACAGGTATGCAGTGGCGGGTTCACTGAACAGGTATACAGTGGTGGGTTCACTGAACAGAACAGGTATGCAGTGGCGGGTTCACTAAACAGAACAGGTATACAGTGGCGGGTTCACAGAACAGGTATGCAGTGGCAGGTTCACTGAACACAACAGGTATGCAGTGGCGGGTTCACTGAACAGGTATACAGTGGCGGGTCCACTGAACAGAACAGGTATGCAGTGGCGGGTTCACTAAACAGAACAGGTATACAGTGGCGGGTTCACTAAACAGAACAGGTATACAGTGGCGGGTTCACAGAACAGGTATGCAGTGGCAGGTTCACTGAACAGGTATACAGTGGCGGGTCCACTGAACAGAACAGGTATGCAGTGGCGGGTTCACTGAACAGGTATACAGTGGCGGGTCCACTGAACAGAACAGGTATGCAGTGGCGGGTTCACTGAACAGGTATGCAGTGGTGGGTTCACAGAACAGGTATGCAGTGGTGGGTTCACAGCACAGGTATGCAGTGGTGGGTTCAATGAACAGGTATACAGTGGCGGGTCCACTGAACAGAACAGGTATGCAGTGGCAGGTTCACTGAACAGGTATGCAGTGGTGGGTTCACAGCACAGGTATGCAGTGGTGGGTTCACAGAACAGGTATGCAGTGGTGGGTTCACAGCACAGGTATGCAGTGGTGGGTTCAATGAACAGGTATACAGTGGCGGGTCCACTGAACAGAACAGGTATGCAGTGGCAGGTTCACTGAACAGGTATGCAGTGGTGGGTTCACAGCACAGGTATGCAGTGGTGGGTTCACAGAACAGGTATGCAGTGGTGGGTTCACAGCACAGGTATGCAGTGGTGGGTTCACAGAACAGGTATGCAGTGGTGGGTTCACAGCACAGGTATGCAGTGGTGGGTTCAATGAACAGGTATACAGTGGAGGGTCCACTGAACAGAACAGGTATGCAGTGGCAGGTTCACTGAACAGGTATGCAGTGGTGGGTTCACAGCACAGGTATGCAGTGGTGGGTTCACAGAACAGGTATGCAGTGGTGGGTTCACAGCACAGGTATGCAGTGGTGGGTTCAATGAACAGGTATACAGTGGCGGGTCCACTGAACAGAACAGGTATGCAGTGGCAGGTTCACTGAACAGGTATGCAGTGGTGGGTTCACAGCACAGGTATGCAGTGGTGGGTTCACTGAACAGGTATGCAGTGGTGGGT
Organism: Hyperolius riggenbachi; assembly: GCF_040937935.1. NCBI lineage: Eukaryota > Metazoa > Chordata > Amphibia > Anura > Hyperoliidae > Hyperolius > Hyperolius riggenbachi. The sequence goes on along the minus strand of NC_090652.1, from coordinate 227,269,846 downwards.
TCACAGCACAGGTATGCAGTGGTGGGTTCACAGCACAGGTATGCAGTGGTGGGTTCACAGCACAGGTATGCAGTGGTGGGTTCACAGCACAGGTATGCAGTGGTGGGTTCACAGCACAGGTATGCAGTGGTGGGTTCACAGCACAGGTATGCAGTGGTGGGTTCACAGAACAGGTATGCAGCCAGACAGGAACAAGTTAAGCCTAACTAATCTTTCCCTGAGAGACAGTCTGCAGCAGCTCGCCCTACTCTCACTAACGCAGGCAGCACACGAGTGACCGTAATGGCCGCCGCTGCCTGCCTTATATAAGGGGGGGTGGGGCTCCAGGGGCTAGTGTAGCCTAATTGGCTACACTGGGCCTGCTGACTGTGATGTAGAGGGTCAAAGTTGACCCTCCATGTGCATTATGGGGCGAACCGAACTTCTGCAAAGGTTCGCCTGCGGGACGCGAACGCGAACCACTGAAGTTCGCATGGAACCGTTCACAGGCGAACCGTTCGGCCCAACTCTAGCTAGAAATTGGATCGTTAGTGGCCACCTTTAGTTTGATTGTTTTACCATATATTGCTTTACACAGGCAGTTTTTGAGAACGTGAACTACGTGTGCATTCTTTTTTATCAGGTGGACTTCCTAAGCGCATACTGTTTTTAGAAAATCTTATAATCTAGTACTGCAGTACTGCATGTACGGTATAGTACTGTGTAGGCCATCCATGTATCCATTGGCCTTACAAACAAAGACTTGCACCATCTGTAATTAGTACACTAGTAACACCACTGCAAGGCTGTTATCAAGCCAACCCCACCATTGCCACATAACACCTTCACCTATTCCATAAGGTGCATATCTACAAACCATGGGGCCCTCAGTAAAACTTTAAAGAGGCCCTTCGATGTTTACGCTGCTACTCTTGCCTTACCCTGGTGACCCTCACAGCCTGGAAGCCCATCTTACAAGAGCCATAAAACAAGTGCGGGCATCATAACCTTCACACCCGTAACATGTGTAGCTACAAAAACACCTGATCTGAAGGATGGACCCCTTTATTAGAGGAAGTGAAGTAGTAGTAGGAGCTGCTCCCCTGTAGTTACGCCCATGCATTCCACTGGCTACACATACATTGAAGATTCTATTTAAGATTTGCTTATTGACATTCAAATCCTTGCATAATCTGAACTCAGGATACCTGAAGGATTTGCTGCAATTTAAGAATATCTCCCATAATCTTAGATCAAAAGGATTATTATTATTATTGATTAATTAATTAATTAATTAAAGGGCCAACATATTCCATGGTGCTGTATCTAATAACTTGGTCACTCCCAGAGTCCATCTTAAAACCTTTGGAGCCAGAGCCTTCTGTCATGCTGCCACCTACACCTTGGAACTCCCTTTCATACTCAATTTGGATCATCCCTAGAAGCATTTGTGACCGAACTGAAAAGCCACCTGTTCAGTCTGGCATTTATAAACACCTGCCTATTTCCTCCACAGTCTACCCTGCAACTATGTATTGGCTGAAGACATATCTATGCACTTTTAGTCCTATGGGGAGAAAAGTTCTTTACAAATATTATTGTGTTGTATGAAATGCTCAAAGAAGGCCTATTTCCATGTCTGTTTCCATGGCACGCTGCAGCCATATTACTATAGCCATGCCATATATGGCTATAGGGATTCGGACGCAGCCTCCGGAAAAATGCTGCTGGCACAATTTTTTTGGGGACAACACACAGTTTTGGATGCAGCCTACTGATATTTAAAGGCTGGGATCCTGCATCTGAAACCACTGAGAGGGAAGAGACACCCCAAGATGTGATGTATGAAAGGGATAATAACAAAAGTGTCTCAATTCTAGTGTTTTGCAAGCAGGGAGCGCCTCTATGAGTCATAGAGGCGCCCCCTGCTTGCAAAACACTAGTATGGAGACATTTTTGTTATTTGATCTGAGGAAGCGGACTGCGATCCGTGAAATGCGTTATCATTCAAGTGTCTGATTTCTATTAAAAATGTTATTAATTTATTTGGGCTACCCCCTTCATTTAGAGTTAAGCCTATTTATTTATGTTTTATCCAGCTGACATTCCAACTCTCACACATCACACCCTGGGGCGCCTCCTCCCTCCCAGTAATATCCCACGCTAGCCCCCTCAGCTCGGGGTGTTGACCGTGTATGTTTTTCCTTGGAACCCTTACACCCCTTATTCTTTTTCTGGAGAGCGACCTACATTGACAAAGACTAAAGAACCCGAGTGAGGATGGGCTTTCCTCACCAGCTGTTACACTGTGATTGCTGGTCTTGCAACCTATTCTTGTGAGCATTCTGACCCATACCCTGGACGTACTATACTATCAGGGGCTCCTGGTGTCCCTGTCTCATTTTTTTGTCTCCTTTGGAAGAGGAGGTCCCCAGACTCCATTGGTACCACACCCTCTGCATCGGAAATCGCAGCCTATTGATTTTAGTAGGCTGGGATTCTGCATCCAAAATCCCGTGCGGAAAATATCCAGATATGCGGCTAATGAAAACAGGCATGCCTTACACAGTATAATGTAGTGTAAAACGACGGCAAAACTAAACTGTGTAACACAGAGTGGTCGTGCAAGAAAATATGAAACAGAGAAATGAATGACGTTATAGTTATCAAACCTAATGGTAGCAAGGCAAGTTAGCATGAGGAATGCTGTACAGGTCCTTCTCAAAAAATTAGCATATTGTGATTAAGTTCATTATTTTCTGTAATGTACTGATAAACATTAGACTTTCATATATTTTAGATTCATTACACACAACTCAAGTAGTTCAAGCCTTTTATTGTTTTAATATTGATGATTTTGGCATACAGCTCATGAAAACCCCAAATTCCTATCTCAAAAAATTAGCATATTTGATCCGACCAACAAAAGAAAAGTGTTTTTAAAACAGTCAACCTTCAAATAATTATGTTCAGTTATGCACTCAATACTTGGTCGGGAATCCTTTTGCAGAAATGACTGCTTCAATGCGGCGTGGCATGTAGGCAATCAGCCTGTGGCACTGCTCAGGTGTTATGGAGGCCCAGGATGCTTTGATAGCGGCCTTAAGCTCATCCAGAGTGTTGGGTCTTGCGTCTCTCAACTTTCTCTTCACAATATCCCACAGATTCTCTATGGGGTTCAGGTCAGGAGAGTTGGCAGGCCAATTGAGCACAGTAATACCATGGTCAGTAAACCATTTACCAGTGGTTATGGCACTGTGAGCAGGTGCCAGGTCATGCTGAAAAATGAAATCTTCATTTCCATAAAGCTTTTCAGCAGATGGAAGCATGAAGTGCTCCAAAATCTCCTGATAGCTAGCTGCATTGACCATGCCCTTGATAAAACACAGTGGACTAACACCAGCAACTGACATGGTACCCCAGACCATCACTGACTGTGGGTACTTGACACTGGACTTCAGGCATTTTGACATTTCCCTATCCCCAGTCCTCCTCCAGACTCTAGAACCTTGATTTCCGAATGACATGCAAAAGTTGCTTTCATCCGAAAAAAGTACTTTGGACCTCTGAGCAACAGTCCAGTGCTGCTTCTCTGTAGCCCAGGTCAGGCACTTCTGCCGCTGTTTCTGGTTCAAAAGTGGCTTGACCTGGGGAATGCGGCACCTGTAGCCCATTTCCTGCACATGCCTGTACACGGTGGCTCGGGATTTTTCTACTCCAGACTCAGTCCACTGCTTCCGCAGGTCCCCCAAGGTCTGGAATCGGTTCTTCTCCACAATCTTCCTCAGGGTCCGGTCACCTCTTCTCGTTGTGCAGCATTTTCTGCCACACTTTTTCCTTCCACAGACTTCCCACTGAGGTGCCTGGATACAGCACTCTGGGAACAGCCTATTCATTCAGAAATTTCTTTCTGTGTCTTACCCTCTTGCTTGAGGGTGTCAATGATGGCCTTCTGGACAGCAGTCAGGTCGGCAGTCTTACCCATGATTGCGGTTTTGAGTAATGAACCAGGCTGGGAGTTTTTAAAAGCCTCAGGAATCTTTTGCAGGTGTTTAGAGTTAATTGGTTGATTCAGATGATTAGGTTAATAGCTCGTTTAGAGAACCTTTTCATGGTATGCTAATTTTTTGAGATAGGAATTTGGGGTTTTCATGAGCTGTATGCCAAAATCATCAATATTAAAACAATAAAAGGCCTGAACTACTTCAGTTGTGTGTAATGAATCTAAAATATATGAAATGATGTTTATCAGTACATTACAGAAAATAATGAACTTTATCACAATATGCTAATTTTTTTAGAAGGACCTGTATGCTGCCATTTCCTCAATGATGGGGGATAGAATCCTTTATTATGTTTGGTTGCTATAAATGTATTCAATTCATTTCTCTGTTTTCTGAACCTTTATTGCTATCCTGTGCTTTCGCTTTGCACTATATTGATATACTAATTATACTTTTTCTGGTATTGAGCACTTCACATATAATTAGCAACCTTGAGAGATTTTTTTCAATATACAGGCATATAAGCTGCTGCCTTGGCTAAGACGCCATAGTAATACCAGTGCAGAAAATGTTGCTTAAGTGCCACAAAGTATCCAACAAAACTGAGATACAGATGCATTGGAGAAGATATAAAGAAAAAACTTACTCCCACCTGGCATGTTGGGTCCCCCCTTTTCATCTGATTGCTGTCTCATATACAGTGAGCGCATTACCTTGGCGCTACCAAATCGTTTGAAGCGAGAGCGCACGTGGTCATAGTACCAGTCATGGGATCCAATTTTCACCATCCTGTGATTTTTACAAGAGAATTTATAAGTCATCTATGTAAAAATAATAAACCTCCCATTGATGCACAAGTTTATACACACATGCTACTGGTGCAGTCCTATGCTGCGGTAATCATTGATTATGCTGTATTTGGGGGTCTTGCTGCATGGGGTAACGGCATGGATACCAATACATTATTCAGGATTCCCAGTTTTATCCTAATTGACCTCGTTTCAGCACCAGAAACACTTATTGTATTTATATATTACTGTATTCTGGGATGTAACCCTGCCCTACCAGTGATGTTTAGGCTAGGCTACGAGGTCACACAGCCTTCTGGCCCAGTGCACTCTGGGAGACAAGGTGTTGTTTCTGCTCATTTTAGAACACACAACATGCAAACATTTTGCAGTGATGCATCTTGCAAGCAGTAAAGATGACGCAACCTGTGATAGATTTAAAGCTAGTGCGTATGCACAGGCGGGCTAGCACGGCTCCTGCATGGTCACACATGTGACAGGGGATGAGCATGACCCCGATCAGGAGGGGAGCCATGCTCAATGATGGGGGACAACGGAGTAGTGAGGGAAGCCTCAATAGGTTCCCGAGGCTTCCCTCTCTTAAGGTAAGTATCTGATTTTGATCATAAGCTTTTGCTCAGGATTAGTTTAAAACCACACTGTCTTTTAAGCTATAAAACAAAGCAAAAATAAAGGCCCTATGAACTTTCCTGCAGTAAAACCTTATCTTAAGCTGTCTCTCACTATTTCTTGGCTGTTTACGTGCTTCAGAAACCAGGACTGTATTCCACCCAGTGGGCCGAATAGCTCGGAGAAGCTCTTTTGCATAGATAACAATTGAAGTGTTTTAACTTTTCCTGTACTTATACAATATGAGACTCTTTTCTTTGCTACTAATGTTCCACTTTTTAGCTGTACATTTAGCACATACAATTCATTCGCTCATAAGTTTATTTTTGCTTCAGGTTTGCTTTTAAGAATATAAATGAGGGTGAGGAAAGATTTTATAATGGGTAAAGATTGATGAAATAATTTATAAATGAATAATGCAAAGATGACCAAATCCTTCCCCTATTCTCACTGACACAGTGGAGCAGAGGTGCCCACACTTTTCCAGCTTGTGAGCTACTTTACAAAATTAGCAAGTCAAAATGATCTACCTATGTACAATTTTAGGAGCACAATTGTGTATACAGAATGGAAAATGTAATATGGTCGGGGTCTACCATACAGTCCTTTGCAATCTACTGGTAGAGCGCCATCTACTCACTGTGAACCCCTGCAGTAGAGGGTGTGAAAATTCTACTCATCGTGATTTTTGGTATTAAGGGCTCGATTCACTAACCGGCGCTATGCCGGTTAGCGCGTCTAAAGCTCTTGTGTGCGCAAAGTAGGGCGCTAGGTACTTTGTGCCAGCCTTTGCGCGGAGCTCCGATAACGTTGCGTGGTGCGACATTATCGTCGCACCGTTCGTGCACTAATCAGCTTATAAAATTGCATTGGGTGCGCTTAAAAGGTCGCACCTAGTGCGACGTTATCGGTGCGACCTTTTAGAGGCACCCAATGCAACTTTATCCACTTGATGACCCACCCTTTACCCCCCCCCCCCTTAAGGACCAGCGCTGTTTTGAGTGATCTTTGCTGGGTGGGCTCTGCAGCCCCCAGCACAGATCAGGTTGCAGGCAGAGAGATCAGATCGCCCCCCCTTTTCCCCCCCTATGGGGATGATGTGCAGGGGGGGTCTGATCTCTCCTGCCTGCCTGGGTGTTGCGGGGGGGAGGGCACCTCAAAGCCCCCCTCCGCGGCGAAATCCTCCCACTCCCTCTCCTACCTGGCCCCCCCGGCGATCGAGGCTGCACAGGACGCTATCCGTCCTGTGCAGCCAGTGACGGGACGTCCCCTGTCACATGGCGGCGATCATCGGCCGCTGATTGGCCGGGGATCGCCGATCTGCCTTACGGCGCTGCTGCGCAGCAGCGCCGTACAATGTAAACAAAGCGGATTATTTCCGCTTGTGTTTACATTTAGCCTGCGAGCCGCCATCGGCGGCCCGCAGGCTATTCACGGAGCCCCCCGCCGTGATTTGACAGGAAGCAGCCGCTCGCGCGAGCGGCTGCTTCCTAATTAATCAGCCTGCAGCTGGCGACGCAGTACTGCGTCGCTGGTCCTGCAGCTGCCACTTTGCCGACGCACGGTATAAGCGTGCGGTCGGCAAGTGGTTAAAGGCTGATTAGTGCACGAATCGGCATTATCGGCGCACATTATTGTGCGAACAGCTGCTTAGCGCTCGCAAAGCCTCTTTTCACTCCGGCGCTAACACTTAGTGCTGGTTAGTGAATCGTGGCCTAACTGTACATGGCTTTTTCTTTTGTAGCTACAAACTCACAGTATGTTCAATTTGTGGCAGGATACATTTACATATAGTATGTGCTGTGAGCAGATCTACAAGTATTCAAAGCTTACCTATGTGATAATTTTATTATTACATAGGTAAGTTTCTTTCATTGCACTGTGTACTTTACAACTGGAAGAACTGGACTCACGGCTTTCAGATTTACTGAGATCCATATAACAAAAGTGATTCCAATCAACCAGAGAGACTGTATCTTATTTCTAGGTTAAGAGGCAGAATGAAACACACACTGACTTCCCTAGAACCGGGATGTTTACGAATCATACAAGCATGCAGTAACTCAAATGTTTGTTATAAATTCCTACAACCATCCGAGAGGTTGCACAGGGTGAGTAAACGTCTGGCTAACCGTACCCATCCAGTGGAGTTTGTAATGTGGCAGCATTTTTCACAAAACCTGATAACACATTCCAGGTTTAGAATGTTTACGGTACAATAGACAAGCTCAAAAATGACGCTCCATTTTATCTGTAGAATGCAAACTATTCAGTGCATGTTTAACCCTTTGGGAGCCAATTTATTTAGAGGCTTGCAAGTGCTACAGACAAAATAATTTTAGCACATTTTTTATTTGTTACATTTGCTTGCTACTAAATAGTACTGCTGTAATGTGTATGTATGGCCACTTGTCACTAGGGGGCAGTGTGAGATAATAATAGAGGACTTATGAGTTCAGTTTCTGCATTTTCTGTTAGCAGGGAGAGATCAAAGCATTCCAAGAAATTACAGCACAAATGTTTTGCCCACTGAGATCAAAAGCAGTGTACTTATCTCAAAGGAGATAACTCTATTGAAGCTGCTAATGGATTTATGAAACATTCATTGTTAGTGCATGAGGTTTGGCTCCTTTACATCTTTGCATAGAAACACTTAGGTATTAGTGTCTTCCACCACCAACATTGGTGCACAGAGAAAGATTAGGGGCAGGCCTGGTAATTGTTATGATTATTATTATTATTATTGATTTAAATAGAGCTTTCATCTGCTGTGGCACTGTACAAAGTACAGTAAAAAACACAGTACATAATACAAACACGGGTACGTAATACAGAATTGGTAGATAGATAAATAAATGTCATGGTGACTGGCACAGTTATGTGTGAATAAAGATTTTCCTCTGTAATTTCTTAACCTCACTATTTGGGCCTTGGATCCTACTCCATTCCATCCTATGCCACAGCTCTCTTTATCCCTAATCCTTGTATCAACATCTCTTGGTAACTTATTGGGTAGCAGGAAAAAAGGGCGCCGGCGGCTAGTGGACGAAAAGGGCGCTGCCATGGAGTGTAATGCAATTATCGTTAATTCGTACAGCGAAAAAAGGGCGCCCAATAAATATCGTTAACAACATTAGAACATTAACGTTTTTTTAAGTATGTTATCATTTTAGAGCTTTCAACTTTATATTTTTTGTCATATTATTTAGTTTGTATATACAGATTTTACGTTATCAAACATATTATCATTTCTATGTGTAAAAGGGTGTTTCTACAAGGGGTGTGGTTAGGGTTAGGCACCACCAAGGGGGTGGTTAGGGCCAGGCACCACCCCGAGGGCGGTTAGGGTTAGGCAAGGCCAGGGGGTTAGGCACCTCCTGGGGGGTGATTAGGGTTAGGCACCACTGCGGGTGTTAGGGTTAGGCACCACCACGGGGGGTGGTTAGGGTTAGGCACCATGGGGCAGGGGCGGCCGGTGGCTAGGATTAGGCATCACCGGCAGGAGGGGGGGTGGTTAGGGTTAGGCGCCACCAGGGGAGTGGTTAGTTTTAGGCACCACCAGGGGAGGGTTCTGTGTGAGAGTAGCGTTGGGTTAAGCTGTATTGTTGAATTACGTAACGATTTTCAACGTTTATATCTTTTCGTTATTATCTCTTCTGTTTTTAAAATGGTATTTATCGTTAACCAAGTTCATGAACGATGTTTATTGTTATTAAGATTTTGTTATACACCGGTGCCATTTCGTTATCCAGCTGGGCCCTTTCTTCCTGGTGCCCTTTTTTCTTGCATGCACCTATTGTTTTATGCTGGCTTCTTCCCATTGCGTACATGTAAAAAAGCACCTGGAAAAAATGTAGGCAATAAAGTGATTTTGTTTCTAAAGGGGTGCCGGATGTAGGCAATAAAGTGATTTTGTTTCTAAAGGGCTGCCGGATGTAGGCAATAAAGTGATTTTGTTTCTAAAGGGGTGCCGGATGTAGGCAATAAAGTGATTTTCTTTCTAAAGGGGTGCTGGGTGTAGCTGATAACATGATTTGTTTATAAAAGTGTGCGGGATGTAGCCGATAAACTTTATTTGTTTATAAAAGGGTGTTGGATGTAGCCAATAAACAGGATTTTGTTTATAAATAGGTGCCAGTTTTCAGCCAATGAAAGTGATTCCATTTACAAAAGGCACTGGATGTAGCCGCTATTAGAATATGACCTTAACCTCAACCTTAACCCTCCATGGTGGTGCCTAACCTTAATCCCCCTGATACCTGACCTCAACTCCCCAATGGTGGTGCCGAACCTTAACCCCCTACCCCCCATGGTGGTGCCTAACCTTAAATTCCTCCCAGCACCTAACCTCAACCCCCCCCCCATTGGGTTGCTTAACCTTAACCACCACTCCCTCCTCCTCCATGGTGGTGCCTAACCTTAACTACCCCATGGTGGTGCCTTAAACCCCTTCCCTCACCACCCCCCTCCAAGGTGATGCCTAACTTTAACCACAGTGTTCAGTGAAATGGTTGTAGCCATAATTTTTGAAAGATGTAACCGGAATTTATCATGATTGTTGGAGTCACATTTTACATCAAAGATGATATCCAGTGAGATCATTGTAGCTGCAATTTTTAAAAGATATGACCAGTATTTGGCGTGATTGTTGTAGGCGCATTTTATGTCAAAGATATAAGCAGTATTGTTGTAGCAGCAAAATTAAAGTGTGCTAGAGGCGAACACTTATAAAATATTTATACATACCTGGGGCTTCCTCCAGACCCCTCCGCACGCCGTCTTCCGCTGCCTTCTCGCTCTCCCTTTAGCAGCCACGTAAGTTTCGCAAGTCAGAGCATGCGCGGTGTAGCTGTGCGCCCCCCTTCTTGCTCTTGCAGTTGGGAGCGTTCTGCGCCTGAGCAGTAGTACTTACCAAGCTATCAAGGCTGATAATGGGAGAACAAGGAGGTGAAGAAAGATGGCGTGGGAGCGAACGGTGCAGAGGAGGCTGGAGGAAGCCCCAGGTATGTATACATCTTTTATAAGTGTTTATCTCAGGGTCACGGTAACCACTTCATGACCATAGGCTTACACCCCCCTAGTGACCAGGCTACTTTTTACAATTCAGGCCACTGCAGCTTTAAGGGCTCACTGCAGGCCGTACAACTCAGCACACAAGTGATTCCCCTCCTTTTCTGCCCACCAACAGAGATTTCTGTTGGGGGGCTCTGATCACTCCCACAATGTTTATTTATTTTTTATTTATTTGTTTTTGCATTTTTTTTAATACATTTCCCCATTTATTTATTTTTTACTCCCTCCTCCCCGCCAGCCAATCACAGCGATCGGCTGTCATATGCATCAGCCTGTGAGAGCCAATTGCTCTTGTGCCTCCCCAGGGGACAGCCGAGTGACAAAGCTGAGCCCCAGTACAGCGCTGCCGCAGATAGCAGCGCTGTGTAATGTAAATAGACAGCGGTTTCGCCGTCTAACAGTCTCCTAGTGGCGATCGCCGCTGGGAGACTGATGACGAAGCGGAGCACCATCATTCAAGCGGGGATGCGCGCACATTGGCAGCAAGAGATCCCCTGCAATCTCCGCCCCCAGGACTCTATGGCAATTGCCGTTAGGCGGTCCTGGGGGGGGGGGTTACCCCAATATTTTTTTCTAAATGTATTTTAACGGAAATATTAAGAAAAAAAATGGAAAAAATATTTTTTCTCAGTTTTCAGCCATTATAGCTTTAAAATAATACATGCTACCATATTTAAAAACCCATGTATTTTATTTGCCCATTTGTCCCTGTTATTACACAATTTAAATTATGTCCCTATCACAATGTATGACACCAATATTTTATTTGAAAATAAAGGTGCATTACACAGTTTTGCATCACAAGATTATAAATTTAAAAAATTATAGTAATATTCCCTCTTCACATGCATATTAAAAAAGTTCAGACCCTTAGGTAACTATTTATGTTTTGTTTTTGATTTTTTTATTGTCATTTCTTTTTAATTAAAACATTTATTTGGGTATTTTTGGGAGTGTGAGGGGGTAAAGAGTTAATTTTAAATGTAATAAATTGTATTTATTTAAAAAAAAATGTATGTAGACGTAGTTTTACTATTTGGCCACAAATTGGCCACAGTCAAAAAAATTTTTTTAGTCCTGTAAGCGAGCGCTCTCGCTTCCTGGAAGTATAGGGAGGATGGGAAACTTTTTTTTTCTTTAGAAAGATCGTGGCTTCTGAAAGCCATCGGGCACAGTAGCACTTGGGTGCACGCGGGAGCGCGCAGCAGCACGCAGCAGCTCATTAGCAGCCTTTTCGACATATCAACAATGTCCAAAAGGCAAAAGTGGTTAAGGGTGGTGTTCCTTTCAGCTCTTAGAGTTATACAATCGAGTCACCTACTAACCACCTGTCATCCACAAGGTGGGAGATCATAGAGGGGCACTAGGAAGGAAGCCATAATAAAGAGGCAGCTTCAAGTTGGGTCCACTACAGAGAAGAGAAATACTATGGGGGGGGGGGGGGGGCACTTTAAAGGGAAGGGAAGCACACCATAAGTTCAGCACTGTAAAGCTGCAACTGTATATTAAGGACTGGATACTTAAAGTGGATCTAAGATGAAAAACTAACTATAACAAGTAACTTGTCTATATATCTTATCTAAAGTTTAGATAGTTTACACAGCATATCTAGCTGCAAACAGCTTCAAAAGTTTATGATTATTTATTCCTGTGATACAATGAGGGCAGCCATGTTCTGTTTGTCACATTGTCACAGGCTGAGGGCTGGAGATGCTATCAGCTTGCCTGTGTGTAAATTCTGTCCCCTCTCCTCCTCCCTCCTTCTCTTTGCCTCTGAAATCTCTGGCTAGTAATCTCCTCCTTTTCCTGCCCAGTCTGAGCTCCCATAAGCCCTTGCTACAGTGCCATGGCACTGTGAAAAAGCTCTGGGCGAGGCTTGTTTAGTTTATAAGGAATTAGAGTATTAAAACAAAACAAAAATAGTATTTGGCTTGAGGAATACCCTATAAACTATATGAAAGGAACACAATTACTTAATGAGTAAAAGTTTATCTCGGATCCACTTTAAAGCGTAACTGAAGTGATAGGAGACATGATGAGATAAACACAGGTACATATAGTGCTAGCCCTACAAACAAAATGTCTGAAGTCCCTTTTTGTTTCCCAGTACAGCAAGCGTTAAAAACTTGAGTTTTTATCTATGCAAAAGAGTTTGTTGAACAGCTTGTTGAATTCAGCTGGTTTCCTGAAAAATAAATAGAAGTTAAAGGCTGTTATCTGTCAGTAAGACGGCAGATAAGGTTTTACTGCCAGAAAGTTCAAAGTGTTATTGCTTCTGCTTCTTTTTCAACTTAAAAAGACAGAACGTGGTTTCTAAACAGTAGCTGTCTGATATTATCTTAAAAATAAAACCATGAAACTGAAAATAAAAATATGAGACTCGTGTCTATGTTAGTAGTGTTTTATTTATTCCCCGTAGTGCACATACAATGAATTGTCTCATAAGTTTATTTTTACTTCATGTTCAATTTAATAGATGGATTGTCTCCTGGTTACTCTGCTGTGATTATCAGTCATGACGTGATCTTGTGCTACAAATTAAAGATAACGTGATGCTGCTACTGGATGTTTTTTAATCAAGTCCCGATTATTTGAGGATTAGAACCATTTGCCTTTGTACTAAAAATACATTTTTGTGGAAAATAAATACATTTTTGTAAAAATAAAAATGTAACCTTTGTTATATATATATATATATATATATATATATATATATATATATATATATATATATATATATATATATATATATATATTTAAAAATAAATACAACATTTGTATCTAAATGGGCAAACAGATTTCAGTTTTACATTTTTATATCATAATTTCATATTTTGATCGTAGGTTTTCAACTGTTAAAAAAGTAAGTAGCATAATTGTTAGTCTGGATTTATCCCACATTTCCACAAGGACATTTTTCATGTGTTTTTACTTATGTGTATTTTAGCATTATTTTATATAAACCTTTATGCAATTTTTTTTTCTGCATGCGTCTAGTGTATACATCTCAAACTCTGGCCCAGAGCCAAATCTGTCCCACAGTGCAATAAAATATGGCCCCAAGTGGTTTCCCCTACTTTTCATTATATGTGGCCAACGAGCACCTGAGCACTAAGCTAATATGGCTAAACTTTGACACTAAGAAGCCACATGGTGAAGGGAGAAGACCCACTACATGCCAGGGAACTATATAGGTGAGGGAGGGAGGACCACTAGACAACAGGAAACTGTATAGGGGAGCTACTAGACACCAGGGAACTGTGCAAGGTAGGGAGACCATTAGACACCAGGAAACTGTATAGGGAAAAAAGGGGCCAATAGACACCAGGGAACTATACAGAGGAGGCATTAGACCCCAGGAAACTGTATGGGGAGGGAGGGGCATTAAACACCAGGAAACTGTTTAGGGGAAGGAGGTTGCCACTAGACATCGAGGTTGGCCTGTGACTTCTCCCCAGTTTTCAATTTCAGACCACTGTGTATTTCAGTTTGACACCCCTGGTCTAGCGTAATTCTCAATAATCACATGGGAGATGGATGCGTGGTATGAAAATCAGCAGTAAGCTGTTAGATTTTTGGGGGTTTGGAACTAAATACAAAAAACACATTCAATGGAAATGATTCCATTAAAATTGCTTTGCTTTCAATACCAATGCAAATTTTTACAATGAAAACTCTCACTGCATTTGGGCCCTGCATCCTCTATAATTAAACCTCTATGTCTCTGCGTCCCATCCCTACACTTACTGTGTGTGTGTGTCCCGTTTTTCGCTACTGCGCATGTGCAGGGAGGGACGCAGAGACTGAGGAGAGCTGAGGGAGGATGGGGCCAGAAGGGACGCGCGCACGACGGGCATTCGCGTGTGTGGTGACTGTGCGGCGGTGGCGGCAGTCACAGGGGAGGATGAGAGGGAAGGAAGGGGGGAGGGGAGGGGTCGGAGAGGGAGGCGGGGTTTCAACACAGACCTAGAGCCTGTTTTAAAAGGGCTTAGGTCTACTAGTATTATTATAGTTGAATAATGTTGTTGATAATACAAATGTCACCTACCTTGTGGCCCTGCAGCTGTCACACACCCAGCCTTGTTCCTTCTTGTTGTAGCGGCTGCAGTTTTTGCATACAAAGAACTGGCAGTCTTTGCACTGGCGCTTGCTGTTGATTAGGAACTGGAATGGCTGCAGGCAGTGTATGCAGTGAGTGCTGTTCAGGCGACTCTGATTGGCCAGCAGCTCTCTTTTACTGCTCTCTTTATCCAGCTTTTCCTTGAGATCCCTGGAAAGCAGAGAGTAAAGGATGGACATCACAGGTAACACAGCAAAAAAGAAAAATGTGCCTGCCAAGAACAAGTGCTGAACAAAGGTTGGGATGCATTCGCAAAACTATGATAATATTTACTTGCATAGACAGTATAACAAAAAATGAAAGCATTGCATAAATAATATGAGTTATATCCAAGTTGAAGAATAAAAGAATGTTTGGCACTTGTTGCATTCCAAATTAAATAACTTTATTGTTTGTGGCTTCCAACAAAAGACATTTCCAAACACATGGAGTAAGTATGGTGTAAATCCTACCAGGTTCCTCAAGTGCTGTGGGGTCAGGTGGGAGCAGTGTCGGGCCTGACGACTATTGAGCGTCCTCAGAGGCTCTCTTTATTGTGCCATTTGAATTATAATATGAGTTATGCTATTTGTATAACACTCTACATAGATTGTGTACAGACAGTCAGGTATACGTCACGTTTTCTCTGCCCACGTAAACGTTGCCATACATCTCTTGACTTGGATGAAAGTTGGTGCTGGATGAAAGTGGGTGCCGCCAAGAGCATGGCCAATCGACAATACAACTAATTTTGGGCCGAAATTGGTCATATGTGTAGATCGGACATGCTGCAAGTAGTGTTGGGCGAACATCTAGATGTTCGGGTTCGGGCCGAACAGGCCGAACATGGCCGCGATGTTCGGGTGTTCGACCCGAACTTCGAACATAATGGAAGTCAATGGGGACCCGAACTTTCGTGCTTTGTAAAGCTTCCTTACATGCTACATACCCCAAATTAGCAGGGTATGTGCACCTTGGGAGTGGGTACAAGAGGAAAAAAAATATTTGAAAAAGAGCTTATAGTTTTTGAGAAAATTGATTGTAAAGTTTCAAAGGAAAAACTGTCTTTTAAATGTGGAAAATGTCATGTTTCTTTGCACAGGTAACATGCTTTTTGTCGCCATGCAGTCATAAATGTAATACAGAGAAGAGGTTCCAGGAAAAGGGACCGGTAACGGTAACCCAGCAGCAGCAGCACACGTGATGGAACAGGAGCAGGCGCAGGAGGAGAAGGCCATGCTTTTTGAGACACAACAACCCAGGCCTTGCATGAGGACAAGAAGCGTGCGGATAGCATGCTTTTTACCGCCATGCAGTCATAAATGTAATAAAGATAAGAGGTTCAATAAACAGGGACCGGGCGTCAACGCTAACCCAGCAGCAGCAGACGTGATGGAACAGGAGGAGGCGCAGGAGGAGAAGGCCACGCTTTCAGGTGCAACTCAGGCCTTGCATGAGGACAAAAAAATGTGTGCGCAAAGCAATGCAATGAGTAGTTTTCAGGACACAATGGGCTATTCGGAGGAGCTATTCCCACCCCCACAATCTTCTACCTGTGAAAGGTCAATGGAACAGCCACAAATGTTGTGCCCGGATTCACAACCTTTTTCTGTGGAAAATGCACCTCGCACTGAAATGCAAGGCGAGGCCGAGGATGAACATGACGTCAACAACTCAACATGACGCAAAATGGGGGCGGAACAGAAAGCTGCTTTCAATGTTTTGAAGGCCTTAATTGCCTCCGGTGGCCAGTTAGATGCATCATTCATCACACCCAAATCCCAGAGCAATGTGTGCAGGAATTTGAATCTCAGGAGGTGTACCGAGATCATCTGGACAAGTGACCAAGTGACAAAGTGACTAGTGACAAAGTGACAAAATGACAAAGTGACAAAATGACAAAGTGACAAGTGACAAAATGACAAAGTGACAAGTGACAAAGTGAGAAGTGACAAGTGACAAGTGACAAAATGACAAAGTGACAAGTGACAAAATGACAAAGTGACAAGTGACAAAGTGACAAGTGACAAGTGACAAAGTGACAAGTGACAAAGTGACAAGTGACAAAGTGACCAGTGACAAAGTGACAACTGAGAGGTTGTTCTGGGGAGCTCCACTGCACTCAGTCGCATATGAGGAGAGGTCTCGTCGGGACTGCTGATCCTCCTCAGCTTGCTCAAAGCCTTGAGGGTTCCTGAAGATCCTCTGCTTGGAGTTCGCCGGGGTTCAGCTTGGTGTCGGGGTCGGCGGCGTCCTCCTCACTCCAACGTGGCAGATCTTCTGTTGAAGGAAAAAAAAAAAAACATTGTTAAAAGTCCAGTACCGCTTCTGAAGGACTCACCAAGAGATGCAGGAGCGCTTCAATCCAGCGCACCATCGCTCCATGGGTGATGTCCCTGCCTACGCGCTGGAATTCTACGCTGCACATGCTAGCACGCTTTTGCGCAGTGCCGAGGCGCATTCCAGCAGCTAGTAGCTACCAAGCTTCTGTGGATCTGATTGGGCCACCATGTTGGATCTCTGCCAAGTCCTCCAAAATTTTGAGCAATCCACGTTGCGTGACTGAGCAGTGACAACTCTACAGTCAGCATTACAATACTACTGCTGTGTTTACTGAAGAAATCAATGTTGAAGATGGAAACCGCTGGCATGATGCAAGTGGGGGATTCTGAAGATGAAAACGATCAGCGTGATGATACCAACATCAGGCAACCTGCCTCAGGAAACGCTGGTCCCAGCTATGACAAAGAACAGGACGAGGAACAGCTGGAGTTGGAGCAGGAATTGGATGCCCCCACTGCCGAGGGACAGAGCGGTGCACGTTGGACTTCCACAATTTAGCGGGAAAGGACAGCAGAAGAGGAAGAAAGTGATGCTGGTGACGAATATGGTGCATCACAACAATCACAACTCTTACAAGAACATGAAGATAGAGGAGTCTGGCAGGACTCTCTGGCACACATGGCTCAATTCATGCTAGACTGCATTGAACGCGGCCCGCGCATTATTCACTATTCATTATTATTCATTATTCTGGAATCTGGACAACACCAATTACTGGGTTTATACCCAGTTTATACAAACACAATGTTAAAAAACTGATTGAAGAAAGTGTCAGACAGGTCAAAAATGGAACAATTCCAGCAGGCCCTTGAGGATGGAGACTTTAGAGAGGAGATTGACATCCTCCTCCTTCTCTAGCCAGTTGTACGCCGACAGACTGACTTCAGCAAACCCAGGAGGACCAGGAGGGCAGCAAAGAACACAAGCTGCTGCTAGTGCCCAAAAGGGAATGGTATTGGCAGTGTCCTTGGAGTGGGAACATTTTCTGACACCCATGCAGCAGCCCACAGAACAGCAATCGGGCAGTTCCACGTCCTCCAACACCAATCGCCTAGAGAAGATGGTCAAGGTCCAGGACTACATGTCAGATGGCGTAGCTGTGTTGAACAATCCATCTGCAGACAGACGGTGAGTGTGACAGGCAGCACAGAAGGACCATGGCAACTCACTCATAGTACCACAGTTTGATAGTGCTGCCCAAAAAATTATATGGATCCGTGGACCCGGGCACTGCAGGCAGTACTGGGAAGTGGGAACGCAGATTTTAGTACCTAAACACACGATACAACATGTTTTCCGGGGTCGGACTCTGAGGCACATACAGATGGTCCCGATCATCATCCTCATCATACAACTCTTCTCCTGAGTCTGACCCACCCACCACCTCTGCCACCCCAACATCCCCAGACACAGACCCCTCATCGTCCTCAATATTAACTTGGGATGCTGGCCTGAGCCCGACCTCCTCCTCCACATCAGGCCCCATCATCTCCTCAATGGCAGCCCTCATTAATCGTTCTGGCGACGGACCGATGGACACAACATTCTCCTCCGGAGAGGGCTGCTGCTGACCACTGGCTGCTGTAGTGGATGCTATAGCTTGCGTGGGGCGTTGGCTGTTGCTGTTGTTGGGAGTGCTGCTCACAGCGGAGGTCTCTGAGGAACTCATGGTGAGCTCATATAGTGGTTGGCGGTGAGTGGAGTATTACTGATCCCAGCAATATACACACTGACTGGCAGAGTACGCAATGCTATATAGTCTGGCTGAGCGGTGTACACAGAGTGGCAGTACACACAATGCTATATAGTCTGGCTGAGCCGTGTACACAGAGTGGCAGTACACACAATGCTATATAGTCTGGCTGAGCGGTGTACACAGAGTGGCAGTACACACAATGCTATATAGTCTGGCTGAGCCGTGTACACAGAGTGGCAGTAAACACAATGCTATATATAGCGTGGCTGAGCGAGGTGCACAGTGGCAGTACACACAATGCTATATTAGTCAGGCTAAGCCGTGTACACAGAGTGTCAGAAAACACAATGCTATATATAGCGTGGCTGAGCGAGGTGCACAGTGGCAGTACACACAATGCTATATTAGTCAGGCTAAGCCGTGTACACAGAGTGTCAGAAAACACAATGCTATATATATAGCGTGGCTGAGCGAGGTGCACAGTGGCAGTACACACAATGCTATATAGCCAGGCTAAGCCGTGTACACAGAGTGTCAGAAAACACAATGCTATATATAGCGTGGCTGAGCGAGGTGCACAGTGGCAGTACACACAATGCTATATTAGTCAGGCTAAGCCGTGTACACAGAGTGTCAGAAAACACAATGCTATATATAGCGTGGCTGAGCGAGGTGCACAGTGGCAGTACACACAATGCTATATTAGTCAGGCTAAGCCGTGTACACAGAGTGTCAGAAAACACAATGCTATATATAGCGTGGCTGAGCGAGGTGCACAGTGGCAGTACACACAATGCTATATATAGCGTGGCTGAGCGAGGTGCACAGTGGCAGTACACACAATGCTATATAGCCAGGCTAAGCCGTGTACACAGAGTGTCAGAAAACACAATGCTATATATATAGCGTGGCTGAGCGAGGTGCACAGTGGCAGTACACACAATGCTATATATAGCGTGGCTGAGCGAGGTGCACAGTGGCAGTACACACAATGCTATATATAGCGTGGCTGAGCGAGGTGCACAGTGGCAGTACACACAATGCTATATATAGCGTGGCTGAGCGAGGTGCACAGTGGCAGTACACACAATGCTATATTAGTCAGGCTAAGCCGTGTACACAGAGTGTCAGAAAACACAATGCTATATATATAGCGTGGCTGAGCGAGGTACACAGTGGCAGTAAACAATGCTATATATAGTGTGGCTGAGCGAGCAGTGTACTACTGTTCCCAGCAGCGACACACAATGACTGGGGGGGACCCTGGCTAGCGTGGCTGGAGAGCGAACTACCCTGCCTGCCTACCCAAAGCTAAACCCACAGACAAATGGCGGAGATATGACGTGGTTCGGGTATTTATTTACCCGAACCACGTGACCGTTCGGCCAATCAGAGCGCGTTCGGGCCCGAACCACGTGACCCGTTCGGCCAATCACAGCGCTAGCCGAACGTTCGGGGAACGTTCGGCCATGCGCTCTTAGTTCGGCCATGTGTGCCGAACGGTTTGGCCGAGCACCGTCAGGTGTTCGGCCGAACTCGAACATCACCCGAACAGGGTGATGTTCTGCAGAACCCGAACAGTGGCGAACACTGTTCGCCCAACACTAGCTGCAAGATGTCGGGCCATCGTGGTCGATCGGGTGAGCGGCAGTAACAGCAAGCGATATTGGGATGAGTGATGAATGCAACAAAACCTCTGGAGCTGTTCCCCCAGTGTATAAATGTGGCCCCCATGTGTGCATTTATATTACCTGTCCTATGTCGCCCACTGTGCAGTGCACATCCATCTTCGGAATCTCTGCTCTTCCGTTAGCGCTATACATGCTGCCGGCATGTAGCACATGGCGTGTGTGTGACATCACACACGCGCCACATGCTATATGCCGGCAGCATGTATAGAGCTATCGGAAGAGCGTTGGATTCCGAAGACGGATGGGCACTGCACAGTGGGCGACATAGGACAGGTAATCTATAAATGCACACATGGGGGCAACATTTATACACAAGAGGGGCATGAGCGAGGCGGCGGACTTATCGGACTCAGACGATTTCCAAGAGATTTCATGCTGAAATTGATTAGGAATCAGCCAGTGGTGTATGGTCAGCCGATAGATCTCTCTTTAGTCACTCACCTGTATGCAGACGATACACAACTGTACCTCTCGGACCCAGACCTTAACTCCCTCCTCAAGCGTGTTCCTGACTGCTTGTCTGCTATATCCTCCTTCATGTCCTCTCGCTTCCTAAAACTTAATATGAGTAAAACAGAACTAATAATTTTCCCACCGTCTCTGGCCACCTCTCTGCCTGAAGTAACTATAAATGTTATATGTAATAACACTCCCATATCTTCAGTTCCCAAAGCACGGTGCTTGGGGTAATATTCGACTCTTCTCTCTCTTTTATTCCTCATCTTAACTCCATAACCAGCTCCTGCCTCCTGCCATCTCCAACTCAAAAATATATCTCGCATCCGTCCCTTTCTCACTCAAGACAACCAAAATGTTAATACATGCTCTTATAATTTCTCGTCTGGACTACTGCAACATACTACTTTGTGGACTACCTTCTAACAAACTGGCCTCGCTCCAGTCGGTACTGAACTCAGCTGCTCATCTCATTCATCTTTCTTCTCGATCTTCCTCTGCTGACCCTCTCTGTCAAGCTCTTCCCTGGCTGCCAATTAACCAGAGGATCCAGTTCAAACTCCTAACCCTAATCTACAAAGCTCTCCACAATCTCTCTCCCCGGTACATATGCTCACTAATTTCCAGATACAAACCCAATCGCAATCTCAGATCTGCACACGATCTTCTGTTGTCCTCCTCTAGAAGCACCTCCAGTCCTCACATTCATGCTTACTAGATTTTGCACATGCTTCACCCCTTCTCTGGAATCCCCTCCCACAACACATCCGTCACTCGCCAACCTTTGTTACTTTTAAACGCTCTCTAAAAACTCATTTGTTCCGACAAGCAAATGTGCTACCTTAAGCCACTTCCCTTTGTCCTAAGACCAAATTGCACTCCTACTAGGTATCCTAAAACACACTGCCTTTATATATTTTATCGTATACTACCCCTCCTCTTGTTTCCCCCCATTCCCTTTAGATTGTAAGCTCGCAAGGACAGGGCTCTCTCCCCCTTTTGTGTCTTGGAAATCATTATACATTTTATTCATCATGTTACTTTTATCACTGTCATTACCACTTCTGTATTTTGTATTCTGTATGCTGTATCATTTTTTGTATTTTGTCACTAGTTATGTATCTTGTATATTAGTGTACACCATTGTCTGTCTTAAGTACCCCATGTTTGTTTCTTACTTTGTACAGCGCCACGGAATATGTTGGCGCTTTGTAAATCAATAATAATAATAATAATAGTAATAATCAGATTCAATCAGAGAGAAATGTGCCCCTTGGTCGAATCTGCTCATCATCGACTAGATGTATGGGCACCACAAGTATATTGTGGAGCAGACAAAACTCTATGCTATCCAGTTTATCACAGCCAACTACGCTGCACCCACTAAGGTGCCTGAGATAAAGTTTTCTTGGCCTGACCTTCAGAATGGGCCTTACCAAAAAGCACAGCTGTGAGACTGCATGTCCAGGGATCCTATCCTCAGCACACACCTCTTTGCAGCAACTATGACCAAAGGACGATATGAATTGCTGAAGTGCCTGCTTTTTAATGATAATTCTCAACACCTGCCTAAGGATGGCCCAGCCCATGACTGCCTCTTTAAATTAAGGTCTCTTTTGAGTCACCTTGATTACTTTTTTAGAGAAGTCTATATGCCAAGAAAGCACATTGCTAAAGACGAGACCCTCATTCAGCTTCACGGCAGGCTGGGAATCAGGCTGGGAAACCAATAAATGCTCACGATATGGGGTCAAGCTATACAAACTTTGTGAGAGTGGGGCAGGCTATACCTTTACCCTTAGAGTGTATGAATGCAAAGATAGTCAGCTGGAGCTGCTGCGCTAACAGTTTGTTTGTTAAGTGAGGCATATGTTGTATTATTTTAACCGTCTCGAGCTGCAGAATACATTTTGGTGTATTTTAAAACTTGGACTCATGTCACATAAAACCTAGGTAGGGACAAACTCAATCTAACATATATATATATATATATATATATATATATATATATACATACACATATATATATATATATATATATATATATATATACACACACATATATATATATATATATAATGTAATTATCCTTCCGAAATTATTGTATATGTTTTGGCTGTTGCCTATTACCCTACTCTGTATGAGGGGTATGCTAATTTCTTTTCAACAATTTCAGTTTGGCAGAGATGCTCCTCTGAGGGAGGCCTATCAGTACTGCCAAATCAGACATTATTACCAGGCACAGTTCTCTTCCCCTCCTTCTTTGGAGCTTACCACTTTTAAAACTATTTTATTTTGCAACTTCTAGGCCAAAGGGATTTCAGCATTATATTCTCTTTTACTTAAAGGATACCCGAGGTGACGAGGTGACGTGACATGATGAGATAGACATGTGTGTACAGTGCTTAGCACACAAATAACTATGCTGTGTTCCTTTTTTTCTTTCTCTGCCTAAAGGGTTGAATATCAGGTATGTTCGTGGCTGACTCAGTCCTGACTCAGACAGGAAGTGACTACAGTGTGACCCTCAGTGATAAGAAATTCTAACTATAAAACACTTTCCTAGCAGAAAATGGCACCTGAGAGCAGGAAAGAGATAAAAAGGGCCAATAGTTCATAGATTTTAGCTCTGGCATACTTCAATTAATGTGTCATTGAGCAAAAACAATAAAACAGTCAAAACTTAAAAAGTATTAAAAACATAAAATAAAAAACTGTGGAATATCTTTAAAAGTCATTTTTAGGAGAAGGAAGATAGATACAATTGTTTATTTTATTAGTTTATTTTCGCCTTGGGTGTCCTTTAATAAGTCAACTGAGGTTACTATACCATACATGTAAGCCTGGGAACAGGAGTTTGGGCAGCAATTGACCCCCTCTCAGTGGTCTTCCTGCTGGAACACTGTTGCATGGTTGGTTAAGTCCAATATTTTTAAAGATACTCCAATCAAATCACTGTACTATTGGTACCTTACTCCTGATAGGTAACATATATTTTATCCCTCGGTTCCTTCTTGATGCTTCCGGGGTTGCGGTGGCATCGAGACCCTACTACATATTTCCTGTGATTGCCCTATTGCAGGTCGGTTCTGGGTAGTGTGGGGTGCTCTATTTCAAGCGTTTTTAAGGTTCCTGTTTCCCTGACTCACTCTCAGGCTTCCTCTCCCTCCTTCCTGTATCTTCTGAATGATTTGGTCCCAGGTACATTTCTTTGCCAGTAATTTTTGGGGAGGTTGGTCCTGGGTGTTTGCGAGACCACAAGTTTGGTTTAGATTACGGTTCATTTTATTTTATCGGATTCTCCAATCTATTAGGTGCAAACAATTATTTATCTGTTATACTTGCCAGTTTGTTGCTTTTCTTATTGCAAAACCGCATGAGTCCAAATGTTACACAATACCAGTATCTGTGTAGATCTGGGTCTCTAGTTTTCAGAATGGTGACATTTTTGACTTGTATCAAATGTTCTGACACTCCAGGGGATTTGATATGAAAGAATGACTCTATTGCTTTTGGTGAAAAACAAAGTGGCCTTGAAAAATCCATTGGTGCTACTCGTGGTTAACAATCTGCTGTGTGCCCCAAAAGCTATTTATATGGTGTATCATTTTAACTGTGACAAGCAAAAGAATAAAAGATGGTGTGTTTTAGGGCTGAGGCCCATGTCACATGAATTATTTTTAGTGACAAACTGAAAAAAAACTGTATTACCACAGAGTAATGCAAGGGCAA
Source organism: Hyperolius riggenbachi (assembly GCF_040937935.1). Classification (NCBI taxonomy): domain Eukaryota; kingdom Metazoa; phylum Chordata; class Amphibia; order Anura; family Hyperoliidae; genus Hyperolius; species Hyperolius riggenbachi. The sequence goes on along the minus strand of NC_090652.1, from coordinate 227,245,355 downwards.
TGCAAGGCAATGGGACCTAGCACACTTACTACGTTGCATCGGAAGTGCCCGGTACCGCTGGACTTCCATGGCGAAAGGAATGTAAGTCAATGGGGTGACACATACCACTTAAAATCGGTTGGCGGCAGCATTGCGGCATGCATGTTTGGAATGATGGGAATACCACAGGGATCCCTGAAAATCCCAGAGACGTACTTCCTGTCCAGCAGGGAGTACGTCTCTGAGTGGGGGGGCAGCGCTATGACCCTATCAGCATACTCTGTCACAGGGTCACATGTTAATCATTTTTGCATTGCGGAGGGATGCGGCATCTCCACCGCAACACAAAAATTAGATGTAAAACTGGTCTTAAAGTACACCTGAACTGAGTGGGTTATGAAGGCTGCCATATGTATTTCCTTTTAAACAAAAAAAAAGTTTCCTGGCAGTCCTGATGATCTATTCGGTGGCAGTAGTGTCTGAATCACACACCTGAAACAAGCATGTGGCTAATTGTATCAGACTTCATTTAAAGCACCTGATCTGCATGCTAGTTTAATCTGTATTGTTTCAAAGGAAATAAATATGTCAGCCTCCATATACCTCTCAGTTCAGGTATGCTTTAAGAGTGAATTTATATTGTAAAATAAATATCTGGCAGCAGTGTGGTGTTGGCACTCCTCTGTTCAGCTTTAGGGTGATTCACACTTCTGTGCACCTCATTCCAGGAGCTGTTTGCTTTTTGGGTTTGAACAAGGTGGAGTAATTATGGTGTTTGGCTAGTAGGATGAGTTTTAAAGTAAAAGGAAGCTCTGGAATGTAGTTTTTCTCGGCATTGACTTTTTATTTGCACTGTTTGTGTGACCTTTTTTTATTACCGACTTTTTGTATATTTTATTACTAGTAGATGGTATCACAACTTGTAGGTGTAAAAGACGACGGGGTGGGCTTGGATAATGACTGATTCAGCAACAGTTAAATCCTCAGTCCAGAAAACACGTTTTATTTCCACTTTGCACAGCATGGAATTGGATGTGTATTTGGGAAGATTTGCCTCACTTTCTCTTCTGACAGAAAGTGGGTACTTTTCTCGAACAAAGACATTTAGGCCCATATGCAATTAACTTTTTCTCCTGAGTTAGCTCCTATGAGATCATTTTTCATCTTTGATTTAGAATACATTTAAGCACTTTGCAATGGAAAAAGTACCAAAAAGTAGGTGAAAAAGTACTTGTAGAGTTGGGAAGAGGAAGGACTCTCATCTCACTTTTATTGCCGTTCTTGGGATCACCACTGTTCATGTCAATACCATGGACAGGGACAGGGTATCTATTTTACTTTAAGCCTTTTCTAGGTTCACTTTCTATAATTGCATTCCATAACATTTTCATTTTTGGAAAAAGAATTGCAAAGTTTAGGCTGGAAGCTTTCAGTGGTGGCCAGGTACTCAATGTAAAAAACTTGCACATTCTTTCTCCCCCCTCTCTCCCTCTTCACCCTCCTCCCACCAAACTTTAATAGGAAGTAAGCCTCTTACCAAATGTAACATGATAATTGCAGTGATATTATTCTGAGATATATAACAGAGGTGCCAAAGTAGTATAACAGCAATTAAAAACTGTTTAAAAAATGGAGGTAGGGGTGGACTTAGCTCCTCCAAGTAGACACCAAGTATTGTTGGTTTATAATAAACAACAATTGTATTCACATGAGAGGCGGGGACTCATACTGGTGACTTCAGGCGGAAGTTGGCAATTATCGGAGCCTCCAGCTGGACCAGGAGAGGAGCCAGGAGGGCTGGAGGAAGCCCCAGGTAAGTACCAATTCTGTTTTTTGGAACCTGCTCAGCATCACTTTAAAGAAGCCCTAAAGCACTCTGAAGTTATAGAAACATAGCCAGGGCCGGGCCGAGGCAGAGGCTGGAGAGGCTCCAGCCTCAGGGCGCAGTGTAGGAGGGGGCGCACAACTCATTCAGCTGTCATTCCCAATTGTGTTTGAAGCAGAAAGAAATTAGAAAAGGGGATACATGACAGTGACTGCAAGCCAGATAACTAGAGATTAAGATGTTGGGGAGGTTGGGGGCTCTGGGGCACCTATTTATCTAATAGCAATCTGTGTGTGACAGCTGGGGTGGGAGGGATGGAGGGGCGCACTTTGCTGTCTCAGCCTTGGGTGTTGAAGGACCTTGTCCCGGCTCTGAACATAGCACAAGATAAAAATGAAATAATCGGAGGATACCCTCAGTGAAATTTTTCTGTGGTACCAACAGTCCAGCCCAAAAGTCATGTGAGTTGATCCACCGGATGAATCGGGCAACCTGCCTGTTATCAGCTGCTCGTCTAGTCATTTGCCACATGTACACATGCCTCATTGTCGTCCAACAGACCAAGTTCAGAGGACAATTGGGCAGATTTGATGAACGTGTGTACGAGCCTTAAGATCCTCCACCCTAACCTCTTTTCCCCTGTGGTGGACTCCTTTGTTTTACACATAGCAAGTGGAGCCACCCACCCACATCAAATGTGGCAACTATTTCCCATTTGCCCTTTACAGCAGGTGAGGCCACCATTTCCCTCCGGCACTCTCCCATTAACGTGTAGTCATAATAACTACCCCACCAAGTATGACCAGTGTTACCCCTTCCCCCCACTATAACACATGTGGACAGTATATAATGAATATATTCATTATTGAATATATTCAACATTTGTATGATTCTTTGATTCTGCGTTTATTGCTTCTCCCACTCCTTCCTCCCCATCAGAGTTCCTTGTATAGCAAGTTCTTATCAGTCAGTCCTTTCGTTTACTCTGTCTTCCCCTTTTTTGCATTCACTTTTTGTTTTGATCTTAAGTTTTCTTTTCTGCATTCAGTAGTCTTTTGATAAGTTGTTTATTGTTCTTAGTATGCAGTTATATTCTGATAAGACTATTGGACTCATTTTTCTCTCCTTAGTGAACCTATTGACTCTACAGGGTTGATCATATAGCTCACTATATGTTCTTCTTTATTTTTATTTCTATATTGGGCTATATGAATCCCCTGTATGTATTGCATTTTGTGTGAGTATACTCATCCAGTTCGCTAATATGATTCAGCTTATATTTCATACTTTGTCTTATTTTGTTTGTGCTTCTGTTTTACCCTGAATAAAAAGATGATTGTTAAAAAAAAGAGAATCACAAACAGTACTGTAACAGAACTCAATCTTTTTTTTTTTAACGGTACAAGTGCGCTAGAATGGCTACAATCATCTATCTTGAATGTTTGCATAAAGCAAGTAGGTAGCAAGATCCTTAAAGGACAACTAAAATGAAAGGTATAAGGAGGCTGCCATATTAATTTCCTTTTTAACAATACCACTTGCCTGGCAGCCATGCTGATCTATTTGTCTGCAGTAGTGTCTGAATAACACCAGAAACAAGCATGCAGCTAATCTTGTCAGATCTAACAATAATGTCAGAAACACTTGATCTGATGCATGCTTGTTCAGGGTCTATGGCTAAAAGCATTAGAGGCAGAGGATCAGCAGGATAGCCAGGCAGCTGGTATTACTTAAAAGGAAATAAATATGGCAACCTCCATATCCCTCTCACTTCAGTTGTCCTTTAAAGTAGGAGATAAAACAGACTTTAACGACACCAGAGAAATTTGCTGAATGGATACCACAGTCTGTGGTCTACTTACTCCATCCTTTCTTCTTCCTTCTTACGTAGACTGATGTCTCTTTGGACAACCTCCCACACATGCTTGGCTTCCTCATCGCTCAGTTTGGACAGGTCCAGCTTTCTCCCCATAATAGACCTCTGTACAGAGAAGAGTTCTCGACAAGATCAGGATCTCTGTGGAACAGACACAAATGTTGATGTCACTGAAGAGCTTTGTCTAGAAGGTGTGTAGTACTTGAAGGACTTATTCTCTACATCAGCCTTTCTCAACCTTTTTACCCTGGAGGAACCCTACAAATAATTTTGCGATCTCAAGAAACCCTTACATTTATTTTGCAGGAGGCATGGTCATTAAAAATAGATGTGGCTGTTCATATCACTAGCCCCTAATACAGTGTCTCCTTATACTAGTGCTTTTTATCAATGTGCTCATTATTCTGACCCCCAATCTAGTGCTTCTTTTTTTTACAGTTCCCACTATTATAATGTGCTCTATTATATGTCACCAACAATAGGGGAAAATGCCAAGGAACCTCTGGAGAGTACTCAAGGAACCCTGGGGTTCCAGGGAACCCAGGTTGAGAAAGCCTGCTCTACATCTTCATTGTATAACAGTTTTAGAAAGAAATAAGCTGTCAGACTTGACCTAGATGGTTTGTGTAACAACCACATGACTTTTCTCTGGAGATAAGGAATGATAAAATTACTGTGAAAAAATTCAAAACAGGAAATGAATAGATGATGAAGAAGAGAACTAGAATACATACAGTATATTACGATATTACGAACAAGATAAGAAAAATACTGAGGTCCCCGTCCATTAACATTTTCTACTACTTTTTCTCCTAGGTGATATTTTAACACCCTATGGATAAAATGCCTTTTAAAGGGAATCTGAAGTGAAAATCAACTTATGATATAATGATTTGTATGTGTAGTACAGCTAAGAAATAAAATATTAGCAGCAGAGATATGAGTCTAATGCAGATTCCAGTACAGGAAGTGTTAAGAAACTCCAGTTGTTGGCATCAAAGGAACAGAAAGTGCATCTTACAAACTCCAGTTGTTATCTATGCAAAAGAGCTTCACTGATCTCTCCAACTTTCAAAGTCGCAGAGAGCTCTGTCTTCTGAAGCTTGTTATCTCAAGTGTCTGCCACTGTATTTTGTTTTTTTCTGCTGAGGAAAGTCCAAAAGGTCATTAGCCTGCTCTGTGAAATCATTTAGAATGCTGAGTGTAGTGTGTAAACTGCAAATGTTAGAGAATGATGCCATGTTATAGAAAAACGATATAGCTGAAAATAAAAATATGAGACTATATTCTTTGTTACTAATGCTCTATTAATTATCCGTACTACACAACAAATTCATTATATCATAATTATTTTTTTTTCGCTTCCAGTGTCACTTTAAGACACCAGCAAACAAGAAAATACTTGACAGTAATAAAATAATTTTGACAGTACTTTTTCACCTACTTTTGGTACTTTTTCAGTTGCAGAGGGCTGACAAGTTATTTTGAAGAGAATATTAAATTATCTCCTGGGAGAAAAAGTGAATTGGATAAGGGCCTGAATGTGAGTTCTGAAATTAGGCACTGCTCCCTCGCTCCCCTGGAGATGTGTGCGCACCCGCCGAACAGGGCTCTGAGAAGTTCTGAAATTAGGTGATGGGTGCTTCACCTAATCCAATTGGCAATAACACCCCCCTCCCCCCAGGCAATAAAGAACTCAATTGGGTGCGAGTAATTGTCCAGCGAGTTCTTTACACCCTATCCTATTACCTTTTTCATGCTGCCGTTAAGAGATGCTTCCTGTCAGACATGAGTGTTAGCTTAGACCTGCAAAGAGCAGGTTTCAACCAGCTAACGCATGTGTTGCGCCGCTGCATCTGGAGGCCACCGCACATCACATAAGCCCCCCTTGCAGCTGTGCCATCACCCCTGATTAATGAACCTACTGCTGCTAAACATTTGCCGCCTCTCGCCGCAACAACGTTGTAATCTTATATTTCTCTCACTGTAATTACTGTGTATCAGAGCCACGGCAAAGCATCTTTGTATCTCCAGCCGGGTAAATGGTCCAGACAGTGGACCAATGGGGAGCCCTGGCGAGAGATTCAAAGGTGCTTTTGCTGGGGATCTCTAATACACAGTAATTACAGTGATAGATACACTGTAATGACAGCGTCATTATGGTGAGAGGTGGTGAATGTTTAACAGAGGTAGATTAATTAATCAGGGGTGACAGCTCAGCTGCCAGGGAGGGGGAGCTTTGGCGATTTCGGCAGCAAGACGGGAAGCTTTGGGGGTCTCCTTATTAAAGGGAACCCCCAGATGCAGCGGTGGAAGATGGTAGCGGATTCTCGGCAAGTTCACACATATCTCCAGGGGAGCTCCCCATTGCCTGGGAAAAGTGAGCATCATTTAGGCTTTCATCTGAGTAATGCTCCCTAACGATCAGCCATCGCACACAGGAAACCGACAATAGGATGTGAGAGATGGCAAGGTGATAAGTAGCTCGCATCTGCAAGATACTTATCACCTTTAATAGGATGTGGCCCTGAGTGAGAAGAACGGGGGTTTGGGGAACACGGAGACCGAAAAGCTTATATTAAACCTGCCACTTTAACTGTACTTGGATGGATTTGTCTCCAGGGAGAGTGATCTAATTCACGGAGATAGCTGTTCATTTAGTCAGCTGATGGTCATACCATGAGGAGGATGATGTATGATAGCAGCATGTGCTTCAGTTCCTTTCATCCCTTTCAATAGACTCATTATTTTACAAAGTAACGCAAATTAGAAGAACTGTGCTTTTTATGTACCCGTCCCAGTCACACAAGCTTCAAGGCTAATGCCCTTAAAATGCAGTTACATTGCTGTTTTGTTGACCAGCACATTGCTGCCCCAAGGCTCTACAACGGACCTTTGCAACAAGGGATGGACTGTTCTCATACAGACCAAGCACTGTGCTGTTCAGGATGCTGCAGAGTTCAGATTATTTATAGGCATTGTTTCCATCCAAGAAAGTTGTCCTGAAATGTATTTATGCACCCCCAAGTTCTTGCGCTATGCCTAAAACTGGTAACAGAAGACAGAAGCCACTATGGTGTAGAATAAGCTACAGGCACATACGTGTCATTTTGTGGCTATTCTTTAGGCTGTGTTGCTTTTTTTAGCGATGGTTTGGACATTTCTTACCCATCGTTTGTCTACTTGATTCTGTCACCCTTACTAAAACTCCCTACGGCACCTAACAATAACCTCTGGCTTGACTGTAACCTCCTTCTAATGCCTACCTCTAACTTATCCCACAACATTAACTTCTTCCTGACCTCTCACCCAAACATTCCCCATCCTAACATTAACCTTTTCCTGATGCCTGACCCTAGCCTCTTGTCCTTAATCTTAACCCCTTTCTTGCCAAAATATACTTCCAATTCCAAATGCCTAACTCTGACCTCCTTACTTTAGTTGAACCCACCATTACACTATCAACTAATATTAACTCTACTGATGCCTAATTCTAACCACAAACTCTGATACTCACCTGATGTCTCCTTGTATTTTGGTTGTAATGCACTTCTGCCCACTGCCCCCCTCGCTGCAGTGAAAATACAGGTTTTTACACACAGGGAATGTGTGGCAATGCTTTCAAATGTTCTTTTACTTTTCATTTTGGGAGTGTAATCCCACTTTAACTGAATCAGATAAGATAGACCATACTTGGACTCATTAGGGGCTGCCTATAATTGGGCAGATCACTGGCAAAAGCAGTATAAAAGAATATTTCCTTAAAGATAATCTGCTTATGCGCGGGAACCTTTTTAAAGACTCGCTTTAATGCGCAAATATGACACCAAATACACGGAAAAAAATGTTTAGTGTACTTTTTATCTGCTGATGGTTGATTATGATTAATGTTGAGCAAGCCTGCAGCATGTGGTTCATTTGCTATATCACCTGTCAGATACAATTTCTGCAAGTGTCTTTTGTCTCATCCTCAGATTGAGCAGATTGAGTTGTGATACAGTATGCAGTCTCTGTTGACTTGTGGTCACTTGTCACTGGTAAGTGTCCTGGCCTGGGTATACTGTTCCTAGGCGAATCAGGTTATTTCGGTGCGTGGCGCTGAGCGTTGTGCGCCGAAGCTTGGCGCCGTCATAGCAGTAATTCTATGATGTGCACCCCGCGTAACGGTAATTGAGGGCTCTGTAAGCTGCCAGCCACCAAATTACATCTCCCTCCGAGTTGCGACAACTCGGAGGGGGAATAGTATTTAACGCCGTCGGGGGTTTTAGCGGCAGCAGGAAGAGCTGTCATTTGTCTCTCCCCGCCCTGAACTGAGCGGCGGTTAGCCAATATATAGCCAATATGTACTCATTCCTGGGTGCTTTCAATAGTAAAACAACATGAAAAAATAAGCACATCACAACTGTCTAGTTCTTTAAATGAATTTCACGTGTGTTCTGATCTATTGTTCGCGTGTCTAGATTTATTCAGTTGCCCTCCATTCCATCCTTTTCCCTACAACCCTTTTCATAAAACATTTTGCCATTTTTAGACTTTGGCTTTTGGCCAACTCTGCTCAGGTAAAATGTAATTGGCCCCATTGGATTTAATCCACTTATTGCTCCACCAAGGCAGAATGGTATTGGGGTTCACTGCTTACTGTTGTGGTTTTCCTTTTTAAAGTAATGTGGCTGAACAGTGTAATGGTTAAGGGCTCTGCCTCTGATACAGCTCTTCCTGTTCAGTAATCCAGCACCTATTCAGTATAGAGTCCTTGGGCTAGACTCCCCAACACTGCTACCAGGGCCGGGCCGAGGCAGAGGCGAGAGAGGCTCCAGCCTCAGGGCGCAGTGTAGGAGGGGGCGCAAAACTCACTCAGCTACTATTCCCCTATTGTGTATGAAGCAGAGAGAAATAAGAAAAGGAGATACATGGCAGTGACTGCAAGCCAGATAACTAGAGATTAAGGTGTTGGGAGGATTGGGGGCCCTGGGGCGCCTTTTAGTCTAATAGCAATCAGCTCTGACTGCTACTGCCTATAGAGCGTGCCCTAGTGACTGCAGCTCAAGTGCTTTGAGTTAGCCAGGATTAAAGTGCATTATAAATGTCATATGTCTTCCCTAATGAACTTATACAAATGGATTAAATAACCATGTATGCTCTAATTACCAGCAGTTTCTGACTGCAGTGTCTGGCAGCTGATCATTCTATGTCTGCACATCTGACCACCCTACACCTGACATATTTGTATGGAGCATAATGAAGGATTCTCCTCCAGGAGACCTCTGGATGAAGTTTCCAGAATTTCAATGTTTACCATAATTTCATGCACAGTCATTAATCTCCAAAGCAAACTGGATTAGAAGCTTGACATGGCGTCAGAAAGCTATTTATGAGAAAACGTTTTGTGAGATTCCTCATAACTGTTATTCATCCCTCAATGCCTTTATTCTCATTAGAATCAAATGAAATGAACAGCAATTTAACTGGGATTTTAGAAATCTGTTGTGGCATCACTGTTGACTTCTCAACCCACAGATCGTCTACCTGGAATACTTAGAGAATTTTTTTTTTTGTGTAATATAATTCCAAATGGTTTCTGCTCAAAGAGAGCAAAGAGAGGGCTATAGACAGCAACATACATGTTCTGTTTCCCTTCCACAATGTTCAAATCTGAAATATGTTTTTTCTGGAGTTAGGAAAGGTTCACACTTGGCTTGAAATTGGGACGTTTCACCGAATGGACCACAGTGGACCAATTGATATGTCGATCAGGTTCTCTGTTATACAATGATAATACAATGATAAAATTTGTAAAGCGAAGGACTTAAAGCATAGAATCAACTCAACATGTCCACTCAACAGTATTTCAACATGTCCATTATGTCTGTGTTCCACACCCTGAATGGAAGTCGAATATGTCATAGAGAGCAAAGCTACATATGGCATGTCTGTTACAATGGAGAATGAGGAGTGGGGAGAATTAGGGGGAGTTGTGCGGTGGATAGCAATATGAACTCCGCTGTGGCCTCCCACAGCACAACCCTGTTGTAATGTGAACCTATCCTAAGGCTTAAAAGAAACCCGAAGAGAAAATAAACTGATGAGATAAACAATATTCCTAATTCTACATAGGACTTTCCTGGAATCCCAAAGTCCTATTTGGTATTTAAAGTTTAAAATCTATGATTAACTGGCTTACCACTGCGTCATGCCGATGGGCGCCAACCGTGACCGCAGCGCCAGCCACAGGACCACCTAATGCCAATTGGTGTCAAGTCCTGGGGCGGGGTATTTGCAGGAGATTGCGCGCGCCTATGCATCTCTGCATGAATGACAGAGCTCCGCCATCAGCTTCCCAGCGGCGATCACCGCTAGGAGACTGTTAGATGGCGAAATTGCCGTCTATTTACTTAGTACAGCGCTGCGATCTAAGGCAGCGCTGTACTGGGGAAAACCGTGTGACACGGCTGTCCCCCTGGGAGGCATTGCAGTGATCGGCTGTCATTAGCTGAAGCCTATGACAGCTGATCACAGTGATTGGCTGGCGGGGGGAGGGCTGGGGAATAAATAGTAAAAAAAATAGCTACATTTATTTTTAAATAAATATTTATATTAAGAAAAAAACACTGGGGGAGCGGTCAGACCCCAACAACAGAGAGCTCTGTTGGTGGGGAGAAAAGGGTGGGGATCACTTGTGTGCTGAGTTGAGCGGCCCTGCAACAAGGCCTTAAAGCTGCAGTGGCCTTTTTTGTAAAACATGGCCTGGTCACTAGGGGGGTTTAAGCCCAGGGTCCTCAAGAGGTTAAAGAAACTACCCTCATCCTTTACCTGAGGCAGTCAAAATTGTAATCTAATTCAGCTCACATGAGAGTGACATATATTGAACTTGTTATCTGTTCCTCCACACTCAACTTTTGTTTCTTAAGTAAATAGACACAATAGTTCTATTATAGTCTAGATTTATTCAGTTGCCCTCCATTCCATCCTTTTCCCTACAACCCTTTTCATAAAACACTTTGCCATTTTTAGACTTTGGCTTTTGGCCAACTCTGCTCAGGTAAAATGTAATTGGCCCCATTGGATTTAATCCACTTATTGCTTCACCAAGGCAGAATGGTATTGGGGTTCACTGCTTACTGTTGTGGTTTTCCTTTTTAAAGTAATGTGGCTGAACAGTGTAATGGTTAAGGGCTCTGCCTCTGATACAGCTCTTCCTGTTCAGTAATCCAGCACCTATTCAGTATAGAGTCCTTGGGCTAGACTCCCCAACACTGCTACTGCCTATAGAGCGTGCCCTAGTGACTGCAGCTCAAGTGCTTTGAGTTAGCCAGGATTAAAGTGCATTATAAATGTCATATGTCTTCCCTAATGAACTTATACAAATGGATTAAATAACCATGTATGCTCTAATTACCAGCAGTTTCTGACTGCAGTGTCTGGCAGCTGATCATTCTATGTCTGCACATCTGACCACCCTACACCTGACATATTTGTATGGAGCATAATGAAGGATTCTCCTCCAGGAGACCTCTGGATGAAGTTTCCAGAATTTCAATGTTTACCATAATTTCATGCACAGTCATTAATCTCCAAAGCAAACTGGATTAGAAGCTTGACATGGCGTCGGAAAGCTATTTATGAGAAAACGTTTTGTGAGATTCCTCATAACTGTTATTCATCCCTCAATGCCTTTATTCTCATTAGAATCAAATGAAATGAACAGCAATTTAACTGGGATCCTAGAAATCTGTTGTGGCATCACTGTTGACTTCTCAACCCACAGATCGTCTACCTGGAATACTCAGAGAATTTTTTTTTTTGTGTAATATAATTCCAAATGGTTTCTGCTCAAAGAGAGCAAAGAGAGGGCTATAGACAGCAACATACATGTTCTGTTTCCCTTCCACAATGTTCAAATCTGAAATATGTTTTTTCTGGAGTTAGGAAAGGTTCACACTTGGCTTGAAATTGGGACGTTTCACCGAATGGACCACAGTGGACCAATTGATATGTCGATCAGGTTCTCTGTTATACAATGATAATACAATGATAAAATTTGTAAAGCGAAGGACTTAAAGCATAGAATCAACTCAACATGTCCACTCAACAGTATTTCAACATGTCCATTATGTCTGTGTTCCACACCCTGAATGGAAGTCGAATATGTCATAGAGAGCAAAGCTACATATGGCATGTCTGTTACAATGGAGAATGAGGAGTGGGGAGAATTAGGGGGAGTTGTGCGGTGGATAGCAATATGAACTCCGCTGTGGCCTCCCACAGCACAACCCTGTTGTAATGTGAACCTATCCTAAGGCTTAAAAGAAACCTGAAGAGAAAATAAACTGATGAGATAAACAATATTCCTAATTCTACATAGGACTTTCCTGGAATCCCAAAGTCCTATTTGGTATTTAAAGTTTAAAATCTATGATTAACTGGCTTACCACTGCGTCATGCCGATGGGCGCCAACCGTGACCGCAGCGCCAGCCACAGGACCACCTAATGCCAATTGGTGTCAAGTCCTGGGGCGGGGTATTTGCAGGAGATTGCGCGCGCCTATGCATCTCTGCATGAATGACAGAGCTCCGCCATCAGCTTCCCAGCGGCGATCACCGCTAGGAGACTGTTAGATGGCGAAATTGCCGTCTATTTACTTAGTACAGCGCTGCGATCTAAGGCAGCGCTGTACTGGGGAAAACCGTGTGACACGGCTGTCCCCCTGGGAGGCATTGCAGTGATCGGCTGTCATTAGCTGAAGCCTATGACAGCTGATCACAGTGATTGGCTGGCGGGGGGAGGGCTGGGGAATAAATAGTAAAAAAAATAGCTACATTTATTTTTAAATAAATATTTATATTAAGAAAAAAACACTGGGGGAGCGGTCAGACCCCAACAACAGAGAGCTCTGTTGGTGGGGAGAAAAGGGTGGGGATCACTTGTGTGCTGAGTTGAGCGGCCCTGCAACAAGGCCTTAAAGCTGCAGTGGCCTTTTTTGTAAAACATGGCCTGGTCACTAGGGGGGTTTAAGCCCAGGGTCCTCAAGAGGTTAAAGAAACTACCCTCATCCTTTACCTGAGGCAGTCAAAATTGTAATCTAATTCAGCTCACATGAGAGTGACATATATTGAACTTGTTATCTGTTCCTCCACACTCAACTTTTGTTTCTTAAGTAAATAGACACAATAGTTCTCCAGAGGGATTGGGACTTGATCTCTTGAGAGACAGTTTGGAGGCTTGACTCTCAAATGAGGTGGTCACAGACGCCTGAGTTTAGTATAGCGTGTGTATGCACTTTTAGCTGCAAAGTAGCTTTAGGACTTCTAATTAGTCATTTGTTGCCTGCAGTGGAACTGTCATTTAAAGTGCTGTATTCGTAACTCTTACAGTGAGAACAAAAGAAAATAAGGTACACAGCATAGTTCTAAGCAGCATTGGTACATTAACACACTTTTATCTCATCATGTCACATCTCACTTCAGGTACCCTTTAATTTCAACTTTTAGACTGGCAAGCGTGAGCAGATGTGCTTGAGTCTAATGCAGTGAATTCTTCATTATGTAGCTGTAATGTGAATATTGTTTTTCAGCTTTTCCTCAAATAGCACACAGTGTTTGCCTAAGCCAGTTTGTTTTACCAGATAACTAAATAGTGGCTAAATGCCCAGCCATGTCATTTATGTAATTTGGTAAGGGTGGGGATAAAGCCAGAACATATGCGTTTCTCGCTAAACACCAGAACTACCATCCTAACAACAGCCGGGAAAGGTAACACTGTAAGAAAAGTATTTTAATTGATTACATGAAACATAATAAGAATTGTTCTATTTATAACTGCTTACATGCTGTGGACGTCAGCAGTTTGTTCTGTGTCAGTAAAGAATAATTAAACTAATATCATGTCTCGTTCAGGCTCCCCAATATTCATTTCAGGAGATGAACCCCATTGTGTTGTAGTTACAGTTTGTTTTAGTTTTTTTGAAATGTTTAAATAAAATTGAGGCTTTACTGATGAATGACTCTGACTTTTTGATATCAATATTCGAATATACAAATCATCAATTCTAAACTCCCATAGACCTGCCAATTTTGCCAGGAAGAAGGAGATCTATACTGAACCACCATATTGGTACTTGGGGTGCGACCAAAGTAGGTCTATTTAAAAAGTATATACTATTAGTAGTCAAGTGGACTGCTAAAACAGCGCTAACTAAAACACTGTTACTTATTTTATAGAGTATTTTTGTATATTTAACAAAATGTTTTTGTTACTTTGAAAATAGAAATCTACACAGTGAAGCAGTAGTGACCTAGACAAAATCAGATAAAATAAAACACATAACAAAAGGATAAAAGAGTTATATTAACCACTTAATCCTATCTGGACGAACATAGTAGTCCAGGTAGGGGCCGCTCTGGTCTATCTGGAGGCATATACGCGTCTAGTGTTTCCACGGCAGGTGTGTGCACAAGCACGCCCTCCACTTGTTACCGGCGGCATTTACGCAGTGGCAACTGGTGAAGGGGAACTAATGATCCCTGATCCATTTGCAGTGCCTGGACTGAATGGACATAACCCTGATCAGGGACCATGTCCATTCATAATAGGAACATTTCCTGGTATCCCAGGATAGTGTTTGTAGCGCCACCTGATTGCGAAAAAGTAAAAATACAATCGATAAATTTTAATACAAAATTAATAAAGTGAATCCCTTTGTAACGATTGGTGTAGCAACACAGATGTCTGATTATGTGTGATCTGCAGAATCACACATAATACAGACGTTATACCTGATTATGTGGTGATCTGCAGTATCACCAATTATACAAGTATAGCAGGTAAGCAACGAGGTATGTAGTGCTTGGTGCAACAGTAACAGAATAGTAGCTAAACCTCACCAGAGGAGCTGGTGGGTCCTTATAGAACAGTGTACCTGAGTAGTTAGACTTAACCTCACCAGAGGAGCTGGTGGGTACTATTAGAACACAGTAACTGATTAGTTTGGCTTAACCTCACCAGAGGAGCTGGTGGGTACTATTAGAACACAGTAACTGATAGTTTGGCTTCACCCCACCAGAGGAGCTGGTGGGTACTATCAGTAGATCACCTCACCAGTGACAAGGATTCACTTCTGAGTAGAGAGGTCAGACAGGCTATGATCAGTAATGAGCGAGCAGGCACAGTACAGAATCGACAGGCAAGAGAATAGTAAGATATCAGGCAGGGTTCAGCAACAGAGTCAAATAGGCAGATGTACAGGAACGATAAGCAAGAGCAGAGTCAGAGGGTAGCAAGAGTCATACATAGACTATCAATAACAGTATACAATCCTAGTCTTGTGTGAAATCCCTGGTTTCCTCCCAGATCAAAGCACACCGGATACTATCTAAGGTCTGAGCGCTAGCACATAAGTATTCGCAAAAGCAGACAAGTTACGAGTAAACAGAGAAGACTTAAGAAGCAGAGGAGACTCCACTGCCACGCCCACAACAATCAACCAATCCGGAGTGCCGTGAGCCTCCTCTGACGTCAGCCCACCGGCTGGTCAGCTGACGCGCCTCCTCCCTGCATAAAGGTCCTGTCTCCGCGCGATACGGCAACTCTATGTGCAAACGACAGACCCGTCGTCGGCGTACTAGACGCCAGAGGCACGGGCGAGGTCCCTGAACATGAAGGCAAGGCGGCTGCGGAAACACCCTGAGTGTCCGCAGCCGCCATTACTGCGGGTGTTACACCCTTCTAACCCTCCCTCTATCCCCCATTACCAAACGATCACAGTAAAAAAATACAAACAATTAAAAAAAACAACCCATAAATATTTGTCTTGGGGCCCTTTTACACTTAATCAGTTGCTCTCATTTACAGTATAACTGAAAGAAAACTGATTTTCAAAGTAATGTCCATGTTTTCCTATGGCTCAGTTCCCACTAAACTCGTTTTAACTAAAAGCTTTTTCCCAATGCACTGCTAAGGAATAATGCATACTAGCACATACTAAGGCATACTAACGCACACTAATGCATACCAACATATTAAGTATAAAAGGACCCTTAGGGACTCAGCTTTTTCACTATGTATGTCATGAAAGGATATAACTGTTGTATTATTGTTATGTTAGCGAATAAGGGCTTGTAATTATTGACCTGATACAATTCACACAAGACAAAAAAAAGACACCATTATTTCCAAACAATATATCGTCGCCATATATTGTACTAGGAATTTAATTTAAATGTTGTGATAGCTTGGATTAACGGGCAAATACAATGTGTGGGTTTTATTTATAGAAACAGTGCTTATTTTAAAGCTATAGGGGATGGAATTGGAGGAATTGTGTTTTTTTTCTTGTATTTCCCTATAAAAAGCATAGAAAATAAAGTAATTACTTAAAACAAGTATCATCCCCAAAAACCCTAATTTGTGGCAAAAAAACAAGACATAGATCATTTACGTATGATCAGTAGTGATACATTTATTGGCGAATGAATGGGAGAAGTGCTGACGGGGAAAATGCTTCTGTCCTTGAGGTGAAAACATCCATAGGCTGAAGTGGTTAATAAGGGAAGATAATTTGAAGCTGCCTAGAATCTTGAGATGACAAAGCATTCTAAGCAATGTAGGTGCTAGAAAAATGACTGCGTATTCAAACATATCTCAACCTTATGGTTGAGAGGAATTTTCCCATTTCAGTGCACCTCCCTTTCATTCATTCCCAATAACTTTATCACTACTTATCACAAAGAAATTATCTATACCTTGTTTTTTCTGCCACCAATTAGGCTTTCTTTGGGTGGTACATTATGTTTAGAATTATTTTATTCTAAATGCATTTTAATGGGAATAATCAAGTAAAAATGGAAAAAATCATTATTTCTCAGTTTTCGGCCATTATAGTTTTAAAATACCACATGCTACTGTAATTAAAATACACACATTTTATTTGCCCATTTGTCCCAGTTATTGCAACATTAAAATGATATCCCTAGTATACTGTATGGTGACAATATTTTATTTGGAAATAAAGGTACATTTTTTCAGTTTTACATCCATCGCTAATTTTTAACCCATAATGTATAATAATATGCCCTCTTGACATTCATATTCATTTTTTTTATTCCCTAAAGTCAGTAGATGTAATTTTAAGCTACATAGGAAACAATGGGATTGATTCACAAAGTGGTGCTAACGGTTAGCATTCTTTTGAAAAGCCCCTTATCACGCCTAAAGACAGTTTGTGCGTGATAAGTAGAGATCGTGCGCAAAGTCCCATGTGCAAAACTTTGCGCGCGGCGCGTGAAATGTCGCATCGCGGTACGACGAAAACGGCGCATCCGCTGCGCCTATAAGGTCGCATGGGTGCGACTTTAACAAATTCGCACCCCATGCGACCTTATAGACGCATCGGGTGCACCGGTTTCATCGCACCGCAACATTTCGTTCACACCGCGCAAAGTCCCGCGCGATCAGATTTGCAAAATGGTGTTAACCCAGTTAGCACCCTAGTTATCACGCCCAAAGTCTTTTAGGCGTGCTAACTGGGTTAGCACCGCTTTGTGAATCAAGCACAATGTGTTGCTACATTGTAACTAGGGAAGTGACGCAGGCTTCAATGGAAGCCTGCATCACGGGTGGCCTGTGGGGAGATTAATGAATGGAAACCTTATTCCCATTCATAAATCTAACGATCGGCGGTGGAAAAAGCGGCGGATAGCGCGGCGGCTCTATTTAAGAATAAACAGTTTTCGAACAAAAACAGTGTTTATTCTTGGTGGAAATGTACGTATTGGCACAGGGGACTTTTGTGCCAATCCCCCTTGTTTCGGGCAACATCGCGATCACGGGCATCTGCCCGCACGATCGCCTGCACAGCCCCCCAAACTTCAGGGACATGCCTAGCGCATCTCTGCAGCTGTAGCAGCTGTGAAGCTCATGTCCGCGTGGCATAAATGGTTAAAGAGGAACTGTAGTAAAAATAACATAATTAATAAAATTGCTTATATTTTACAATATTCACTTATACATTATTTAGTCACTGTTTGCCCATTGTACAATCTTTCCTCTCCCTGATTTACATTTCTGAAATTTATAATTGGTGGAGAGAACCTTTTTTTCTGCCAAGTGATATGTGCGGAATGTTAATTACTGAGAGTTCTATGCACATAGGGAGATACTGCTTGCTTGACAGTTGAAAACATCTGTTATCTCCCACAATGCAACGAGTTTCACAGACAGCAAACTGTCAGGACCATGGTGATGACATCACACTATGGGAGTGGTTCCACCACATTATTAGCCATACAGAGCCCCCCGATGATCTATTCGAGAAAAGGTTAAGATTTGTCATGGAAAAGGGGGTATCGGCTACTGGTTGGAATGAAGTTCAATCCTTGGTTAAAGTTCCTCTTGAAACAATGTTACAGCAAAGTTTTCCAAATACTGGCTAATGAAGAAACAACATAATGTTTCCAGTGCCATTTCAAACATCATTTGATTCCGAAACCCCAACACAAGCAATACAAACCATGAGGAAGCAGAACACAGCTACACATTACAGCAGAGCTTCTCACTAAAAAACCCTCTGCTACATTATAAATAGGTTGGAGTTTTATAACATACATACACCCACTGTCATGTGCAGCAGTGTGGTATGTAAAAACATTTTTTTAATTACTTGTTGAATGCAGCTGCCGGGCTCATTCACTCCACCTTTCTCTCCTCTTCAGCTGCCCCATTTCACAGGTCCCGTCACTGGCTCCCTGTCCCCCTCAGAATTAAATTTAAACTGGTCTACCTGCCATACAGATCAATGCACCACACCTCCCCGCTTCATGCATCTCAGATCTCATCCAGAGATAGTCCCCAACCTGCTCTCTCTGCTTCTCCAACACTCTAAGGATGTCTGCCCCTTGCACCATTTGCTTGCTCTCTCTCGAGGCTCCAGCACTTCCCCAGAGCAGCCCCTACTCTACGGAACTACCTTCAGACACCCATCAGGCTCATCCCCAACTTCAACTCAATCAAACAGGCCTTAAAGACCCATCTATTTACAATGGCATACCAAATGTATTCATAGCTCCAATCCCCTCCATTGAACTGCCACCCAACCCGCACCCAATGTGTCCTACTTCTCCACTCCTTAGATTGTGAGCCTATTTGAAAATTGATGATGTACCTGGATATAAAGCCATAATGTTTCATGTAAGATACACTGGGGTGTTTAGACATTTAGGAGTTAAGATACAGGACCCTGCCCTTGGGTGTGGTCAGCACCTGTACAACCCACGTGAAAATGGTAAAATAGCTGCTGGTGGTGTAGGAAGTCACACCTGATGAAGGGCTCTTCCCGTAACATGTAGTGTGCGTGAAATGCAATAAATTGACGCACGTTCAATCCAGCGGCGTGCTTCCTTCTGTGAGATAAATTTCTGCACTGTGTGGCGGCAGGATTGGTGTACTTGCCTGGAGGATTGGCACTGGCTTCAGCTCTCCATGCACGGATTGAGCTTCCTGAGGTGAAATTGTTTGATATTCGGCAGGGCCCTCTTCCCCATGTGCGCTTTTGTACTCAGTGACTCATCTTCTATATTTATCCCTAACTCGCAATCTGTGCACCATTGTTTAATGATTTTGTGTACCATTGTTTAATGTTGTAATGTGTTAAATTGTTTGATGTTGTATTGTCTCCAATATTTATTGGACAGTGCTTCATAATATGTTGGCACTTTTTAAATAAAGTTTAATAGTAATAAATATATCCCTAGCAGTGCTTTCCAACCCAGTCCTTAACCCTCCTGGCGGTATAAAAAAATACGCCAGGAGGCAGCGCGGCAGTTTTTTTTTTTAAATTTTTTTTCTATATCATGTAGCGAGCCCAGGGCTCGCTACATGATAGCCGCTGCTCAGCGGCATCCCCCCGCCCTCTTCGATCGCCTTCGGCGATCTCCGATCAGGAAATCCCGTTCAAAGAACGGGATTTCCTGGAGGGCTTCCCCCGTCGCCATGGCGACGGGGCGGAATGACGTCACCGACGTCACTGACGTCGGGTCGTCATTGGGAGTCCCGGGCCACCCCTCGGCGCTGCCTGGCACTGATTGGCCAGGCAGCGCACGGGGTCTGGGGGGGGGGGGCCGCGCGCCGCACCGTATAGCGGCGATCGGGCGCGCGGCGGCGGCGATCAGGGTGCTGGCGCAGCTAGCAAAGTGATAGCTGCGTCCAGCAAAAAAAAAATTAAACAAATCGGCCCAGCAGGGCCTGAGCGGCACCCTCCGGCGGCTTACCCCGAACTACGTTCGGGGTTACCGCCAAGAAGGTTAAAGAGAAACCGTGACCAAGAATTTAACTTCATCCCAACCTGTAGCTGATACCCCCTTTCACATGAGAAATCTATTCCTTTTCACAAACGGATCATCAGGGGGCTCTGTATGGCTGATATTGTGGTGAAACCCCTCCCACGAAAAACTCTGAGAACCATGGTACTCCTGGCAGTTTCCTGTCTGTCAACCTTGTTGCATTGTGGGAAATAGCTGTTTACAGCTGTTTCCAACTGCTAAAACAGCAAGCAGCAGCTACATCACCTGCCAGAAGTAAAAATGTCACCATGTGATAAATGTCAGAATGTAAATCTGGGATTTAAAAGATTTTTCAATGGACAAACAGACACTGACTAAATCATTTATACGTAATTATTGTAAAAATGAAGCACTTTTTTTTATTACATTATTTTCAGTGGAGTTCCACTTTAAAGGGACACTTAAGCCACTTCCTGTTTCGGTGACAGGAGCTGACAGGCTGGGGACGCGAGTGATTCTTCGCGTTCCTGGCCACAATAGCGCCATCTATGCTGCTATAGCATATATCATATACCATATAGCAGCATAGAGGGTGCGAATGTGTCTGGGAACGCGAAGAATCACTCGCGTCCCCAGCCTGTTAGCTCCTGTCACAGAAACAGGAAGTGGCTGCCGGCGGGGCCAGGAGGATCGGAGGGAGACGGGGAGGGCACCGGACAGCTGCAGGGGGCTATTGGAAGCCCTGGGTAAGTAAAACTCATTTTTTTGTTTGACTTAAAGGGCCCCTTTAAGTACCCCCAACAGTGCATGGTTTGAGGAAATCCACAGAGGCAGCAATGTGGAGACACTAATTACCTCATCTGTGAATATGTCTGATTTCACTGTTGGTGAGCTTTCAGGTCAGGGTTGGGAAATACTGCCTAAGAGAAGAGGGGATCCATTGCACCCGATAGCAGTCTAAATGAGAGATCAAGGCCTGTAAATTTTTTGGACCATTTTTGAGATATGTTTATTGAGGATTTTAATATACTACTATAACTATTGAATGATGTTAGGGCTACCAGAATGTCACACTACTCGCTATGGTCCTTAAAGGACACATCCGAGTAAAAAAAAACAAGATCTACTTACCCAGGGCTTCCACCAGCCCCTGGCAGCCGATATTTCCCTCCCCGCAGCTCCGGTGTCCCCACCGTTGCAGGTGGCAACCTCGCCAGGTCGGCATCTTCTGCGCCTGCACGAAAGTGCAGTCGTGCTGCTCACGATCGTGCTCACGTGGCCTGGAGTCTTCTGCGAAGTTGAGAACTACTGTGCCTGTGCAGAACACTCCTGGCCACTGGAGCATGACCACGAGCAGTGAGGCCAGGCTCTTGCGCAGGCGTAGAAGATGCTGACCTGGCAGGGTGGGCATCTGCAACGGAGGGACACTGGAGCTGCGGCGAGGGACATAACGGCTGCCAGGGGCTGGAGGAAGCCTCGGGTAAGTATATATTATTTTTTTTTACTTGGATGTGTCCTTTAAGAGGATACAACTAATCTAACCATAACTTTTGACCATCTTAGAGCAGGTTTTCCATTTAGTTTAGCTGTTCCAAACTTAATTGGGTTTCATTTTACTTTTCTTAGCTACATTTAAGGTTTTGTTTTTCAACTTGCTGGTTTCTGAACGCATGTGTGGATAGGAGGAGAAAACATCTCCTGTGGCAAAGCTCAGGCAGAAAGTTTATTGAATCAAGGAGCAAGTCACAGCACTCCAGCAATTCTGTGTCTCAGAGGCGCTTGGCTCTGATCTAGACCTGCATCCGTCTAACTGCCTGATGAAATGGGGTCATCCTGTGAAACGCGTTGCACTGCACTTTGGAGTATGTAAATAAAACTGCTTTGTTGAATAACATCAATAAAATCTTGTGTCTACTTGGAGGAGGTAAGTGCACCGCTACCTCCACTATTTTTAAAATGTTTAGCTACTTTTATCCTTTTAGCGCCTTCCTTAATAGAGGTGTGTAACCCCTTTTTCTGATCTACGGAGAACAAACTATTAATCCTGAACGGGGTCAGGTCTAATCTCCCCACTCCATCAGACAATACATTAGACTTCAGATGTTATGTGAGTTTTACTGAATATTTAAAGAGGTATATCAATGAATCTATTAAACTAAACATCTCTTCGCTACATTAAAATAATAATTTAGTTTAAAAACTCTTTTGATTACCATATTTACACCAAATCAAAAGGATTATAAAATGTAAATTGTGTTTTGTGCATGTGAGGGCTGTTGGATTTGCAGGCACAAACTTCCTGCAGCCTAACAGGGGAGTAACTACAGGGGAGCAGCACCTGCAGGGGGAGAGGGGGAGGGGCAGAGCTGCAGAGCGCGCCGGACTGTTACTTCTAAAGGGATCAATCCTTCAGATCAGGTGTTTTTGGGGATACACTGGTTATGGGTGTGAAGAGATGAAGACGATCAGCAGGACTGTCAGTCAACTGGTATTGTCTAAATGGAAATAAATATGGCAGCTTCCACAAGTCTCACACCTCGGGTTCCTTTTAAGGCAATGCACTAGTTTTTCAAAAATTTTAAAATTTTATGAGACTCTTTCTCCATGGCCAATAAATCAAAAATGTGGTAAAATCCGTAGAATTTTTTACATCGATTCCTTTTTTTATGGAAAAGAAAATTATCTTGAATTATATACAATTGACCTTTTTTGGGAAAATAAAATGTTTTGATTGAATTGTGAATGGCTACCTTTGGTCTATGATCTCTATGATAAGGACATGAAACTAATGTAGCGATGATCGTAATCTGCTAATTACGATTACGCTAAAGTTTGATTAATTTTTTCCAATTACGGCCATTCATAATTACGATTTGGACATTTAACTGATTTAGTGTAATCCATTTGTAATTTTGCTAATTTTTATGTCATTTCCGTGTAATTTAGTACCGGTTAATAGCAAAGCCCCTATATATACATATATATATATATATATATATATATATATATATATATATATATATATATATATATATATACATACTATCATGGCTAAAATTGCTACGTACGTTAAGGAGAAGGGACAAGACAATTTATTTTTTCAAAAAGACCTTGTAGTTTTAGAGAAAACTCAGAAAAATTACTATTTAAAAATTATTATTCCTTTTCATGATAGCGTGTCGGCACAAAATTACGCGAAAATGATGCAAAATTGCTAAATTACGGTTCCTGATTTATAAATGAAATTACTAATTTACCTGAAATTTAGCATTACGATTTTGCATCATAATTGTGAATTAGGATGCGAAATTACAATCATGCGTAATTTGTGCTCATCACTAAATTACTGTAAGGATTAGATTGTGAGGTCTGGCTTGGGACATTAAGTGACATGACTGTGTACTCTAAGTGTAGTGAAATATGTTAATACTATATAAATACATAATAATATTAAGACCCAGGTGTGAGTGCAAACATCTGTCACCAAACTTTTGAAAAACATACAGTGAAGACTTGCTGCATCACATAAAGGATACTTGGAGTGAGAGGGATATGAAGGCTGCCATCAGGATCCTAAAGGGGCCCATACACCTAACGATATACAGCAGATTCGATCACTGTGATCGAATGTGCTGTGAAATCGTTGCGCAAAATTCCGACCGTGATCGATCGTTCCCGTTGATTCCCGTCGTTCCTGTCCGTGCGGAAGATTTCGCTCGATCGCTGGCGGGTCAGGAGTGCGTCGATAGCGGCGTTCGAATGCCCGCCGACCGATGCAATACAGAGGCAATACATTACCTGTTCCGCCGGCGCGTGTCCCCGCTGTCACCGCTGCTACTTCTCTGCTGGGCTCCGAGTCCGGCAGGCTTCACTTCTTTCTGTCCCGGCAGGAAGTTTAAACAGTAGAGCACCCTCTACTGTCTAAACTTCCCCGGCAGGAAGTTCAGTGAAGCTGGAGCCGAGCGCGGAGAAGAAGACTGCGGAGACCGGCGGACTCGCGCCGGCCAGATAAGGTAATGTATGCAGGCGGGCGGGCCGCGGGCGGCGGCGGCAGCTCCACAGATTGTGATCGGTTTCATGCTGAAGTCGATTCACAATCTGTTTGCAGTAAAGGTAGCCATGCGATCCCTCTCTGATCAGATTCGATCAGAGAGGGATCTATCTGTTGGTCGATCTGATGGTAAATCGACCAGTGTATGGCCACCTTAAGAGATTCGGGGCACTTTTGGGCGCTCCAGACAAAAAATGGGTGTGGCCATGCACCAGAATATGCGTGTGGTCATGAATGGAGCCAAATTTACATGAACTTAACAGCAGTCTAAGTAAACCTGCCCTGTAAAATGTTAAATGAAGTCCGCCTCTCTATTGATCCAAATTTTTTTCTTTAAATACAGCATATCACATAAATAGGCAGCGTCGCTTAACCTCTTAAGGACCACAGGCTTTACCCCCTAGTGACCAGGCTATTTTTTACAAATTAGGGCTCTGCAGCTTTAATGGCTTGCTGCAGAGCCACACTTACGTGCACACAAATGAATCCCCCCTTTTCTGCCCACCAACAGAGCTTTCTGTGGGCAGTGGTTATTTTTTTATTAATTTTATAAAAATTTTTGTGTAATAAATATTATTATTTTTCTTTGCCAGATCCCTCCTTCCCCCCGTCAGCCATTTACAGTGATCGGCTCTCATAGACATCAGCCCATGAGAGCCAATCACTTTGTAAGCCTCTCCAGGGGACAGCAGAGTGGCGCGGCTGTCCCCAGTACAGCGCTGCCATAGATCGTAGAGCTGTACCATGTAAATAGACGGCGGTTTCGCCATCTAACAGTCTCCTAGCGGCAATTGCCACTTGGAGACAGATAATGGAGTGGAGCTCCGTCATTAAAGCGGGGATGGGCGTGCATCGGCATGCATGATCCCTAGCAAATCACACCCCCAGGATTTGACACCAATTGGCATTCTGTGGTCCTGGGGGAGCCGCCGCGTTCACGACCATCGGCGTGACGCAGTCGTAAGAAGGTTAAACATAACTAAGCAAAATTACCTGGCTTATGTGCTGGCTGGTCTGGCTTTCTGATGGGCGCGCTGGCCTGCCGCCAGGTTATCTGGCAGTTCCCTCATAGCATTCCCTGACCTTTTAGTGAAGTCACTCCCATGTTCCTACGGGCCTCCCATTGAAACACCACAGCTCCCAGCATGCCCCATAGTAAAACCACAGCTCCCTGCATGTCCCCATAAATGCATCACAGCACCAAGCATAACACCACAGCACCTAGTATGCCCACATAGATGCCCTGTGTTGTGCCATGCTGGGTGCTGTGGTGCCTCTATTGGGCATGCTGGGTGTTGTGGGGGAGATGCCCAGAAGAGTAGATGTCTGCAGAATCTGGAGACCAAGTGGCTGGAGGTGAGTACTGCCGCCCGCTGCCTGACTCTGCCTGAGGGACATCCAGGGCACCCCAGAATAGATTCGGTGCACCTGCCACTGATGTTTGGGGCTAGCAATGCCCCTGAGGCTGCATTATTTATTTCCTTTTAAGCAATACCAGTTGCCTGGCTATCCTGCTGATCCTCTGCCTCTAATACCTTTAGCTATAGACCCTGAACAAGCATATGCAGATCAGGTGTTTCTGACATTGTGAGAACTGACAAGATTAGTTGCATGCTTGTTTCTGGTGTAATTCAGACACTACTGCAGCCCCCAAGGCAGCCAGGCAACTAGTATTATTGTATTGTGTTTGCCTACAATTTTTAACAAGCATTGCGTTGGTCTGTTTTGAAATTCTGATTACAGGTCCACTTTAAATGGAAACAATATGGCAGTATCCATATTTTTTTTCCACTTCAGTTGACCTTTAACCCTTTCCAATGTTCTCCAACCTTAGTAAATAAACCCCTATGAGGTTATTCCCAGTAAACAGTAATTTCCCTCACTATTTATTCTTTGACAGTTAGCAAGGTTTCATTCTCTGCTTCACATACAAAGCTAGAATGCAGTCTATCTCGTTCATGTTGTCTTTGCAACAGTCAAGCCACTGAGTTTGACACACAGCATCTGAACTATCTCAGCCAAGGCAGCTGCTCACCATATACATACAGTACATTTCATGCTATCCCTTCTGTCCTCCATCCTCCCCTCATTCTGACTATGAACGTCAAAAGATGCAAAGACCTGCCATCTATCCAGATTCACTATAAGAGGAGTTCACAGAAACAATATATCACCATTGACACACAACTATGGCTGAAGTTAGGTATCCACTAAACAACGGATCCTCGATCCATAAACAAGCAATATTTCCCTGATCGAAAATTGACTGGTGAATACAGATCCATTCATTGCATTGCACCACTAGGCAACAGGTCTCTTTTACACTACATGCAATTCCGATGCAATTTAACATGCAATTTAGATTTTTGATGCGTTTAAAAAAAGTCCTGCAGGGCTCTTACACACTGCAAATCGCAAATCCGATTCTGATTTTCCCTGGATGCCATCAACACAAGAAGGAATGCAGTAAAAATGCAGCATGCAGGAACGATTCAAAATCGCAAATTGGAATCGCATGTAGTGTGCAAGGGGCTGCATGCTGCCACTGCGTTTTTTTTCTTTTGTTTCTAGCATTCAGTGAAAATCAGAATCGCAAATCGGAATCATAAATCAGAATTGCAAATCGTATTTGCAGTGTGCAGGGGGCCTCAATGAGATTTTTGTAGAAATCTTGTTGAAAATAGTTTGGAACGCGGCTATAAATGAATGCAGTGCAATTCTATGCAGCCATTAATCGCTCACTGCGTCACCCCTGCCCTATCGATAAACAAGCCTTTCTCGATGTCTGATAAGTTTTTAAGAAAAGTTGATAAAAAAGATGATAGAAAAATGACTTAACTCCCAACAGATGTTTCATTGATTGAATGTTCTCATTTGCTCTATTAAAAGCATTGCATAGTGTAGAGTGTAAAGAAAGGTACAAAAGTACAGTGATTCCATAAAGCATGTAAACCAGCAATAGGCTCACTCAGTTTAGGGCAACGTTACCTGTCCACTGGCTGCAGAGAGCAATGTCTGGGCTGGACACTGTGAAACTAGACTGTGAGTTAAAAGCAGGAGGGCAGGACCTTCCCTGAGTGTCACATGCTCCCTCCCTCCCTGTCACCTCCTGTAGCCACAGGCAGCTCTCTAATCTGTTCCACTAATCACATGAGCGCAGGGATGGGCACAATGTGGGTATAGAAATTCTTTTCTATACAAAACAGGAGCGAACTGACAGGATTTATGTTACACCGCCTGCAGGATAGATTTCTGCAAACACTCCAGCTGTTTACAACTGTTTGATCATTCATAGTACATATCTTCTCAATAATTATTGCATCCTGCTCCAAATTAGCAAGCCACTAAGCAACAATACTAATTGAGTTTTGCAAATGAGCAGTTAAATGTAATGATATTCACATGTTGTGTTACATAGTCATTGCACTATAGTGGCTGTTTGGTTACTGGTCAGCACCCTGCTTGTAGCACAAGGGTCCTGAATTCAGATGCTATTTACCAGATTATACGCGTTGTCTGTTCATCCCAGGATATTATTATCATTATTATTCATTTGTAAAACATGGGGTGCATAATACAGACAATGGTACATAAAATATAGGCACTGGTACATAATATGGAATTGGTAGGCATAGTAATTACAGTGGCAAAAGTAACACAAGCAGGGTCGGTTCTAGACTTTCTGCTGCGTGAAGAAAACATTGGAGGATGTGCCACCGCGCCCACCCCCCCCCCCAGGAATCACATATATATATATATCCCCTAATCATATATACTGTATATACTGTACCTCATATCGTATATAACAACCATATAAATCAATCACCGCTTATAGATCACCATGGCCATGGCACGTGAACAATCAGGCCGGGGCGGGGAACGCCGTGGGGTCTGGGGTTGACAGCAGTTATTTTTAGATTATATTTCTTAATAAGTACAACTTGGCCTCAGGCTGAATGGGGAATGGCCTAACTTCAAAAAAGTGAGTTTTGAGGGAATGCAAGATTTAAAAGGCTGGAGAGCTTTGGAAGGGGATTCTAGAGGAGAGAAAGTGAGGGGGTGATTCTAGAAGGGCACAAAAGAAGGTTACGTGCAGATCTGAGATTGCGGTTGGGGTGGTATCTGGAAACTTGTGAGGAGATGTACATGGGAGAGAGATTGTAGAGAGCATTGTAGGTTAGGGTTAAGAGCTTGAAATGGATCCTCTGGTTAATTGGCAGCCAATGAAGAGCTTGAAATAGAGGAGCAGCAGAGGAGGAGCAAGAAGAAAGACCGGTCGAGCAGCGGAGTTCAGAACAGATTGAAGGGGTGTCAGTCTGTTAGTTGGTATTCCACAAAGCAGTATATTAAAATAGCCCAAACAAAATATTATGAAAGCAAGTACTAACAGTTTAGTAGTGTCCTGAGTGAGAGAAGGTTGGATGTGAAATATATTTTTGAACTGAGATGACAGGAGCTGGTTAGAGAGTAGAGATGACCCAAACCTCCGATTTTAGGTTTGCGAAGCGGGTTTGCGAACTTCCGCAAAAGTTCGATTCGCGCAAACGACAATAGATTTCAATGGGGAGGCGAACTTTGAAAACTAGAAACACTTATGCTGGCCACAAAAGTGATGGTAAAGTTGTTTCAAGGGGTCTAGCATCTGAGTTTTTGTATGGATGAGTGGGATAGACGCCAAAAGTCCTGGGAAAAAATCTGCATTTGACGCAAAGCAGCGTTTTAAGGGCAGAAATCACATTGCATGCTAAAGTGCAAGCCTAAAGTGCTCTAAAACTAGGGGTGCTCATTCGGAATTCGCGGAAATGCAATTTCCGAAATTCCGATCGGAAATTGCATTTCTGCATCGGAATGCGGAAATCGGTAATGCAAGTGCGTTAGGCGGATTTCCGCCAGAAATCAAGGAAATTTCACCCGACATTAATTAACATCGATTTTCTCAAAAACTATAATGTCTTTTTGAAAACTTTTGTTCACAAGATTCAGTTTAATAAACCCTGAAAATTTACAGGGGCTTTGCTATTAACGTCGGTGGATTTTTACTGTAATGCAGGGCCGGGCCGAGGCATAGGCTGGAGAGGCTCCAGCCTCAGGGCGCAGTGTAGGAGGGGGCGCACAATTCATTCAGCTGTCATTCCCAATTGTGTTTGAAGCAGAAAGAAATAAGAAAAGGGGATACATGACAGTGACTGCAAGCCAGATAACTAGAGATTAAGGTGTTGGGGAGGTTGGGGGCCTTTTGGCACCTATTAGTCTAATAGCAATCAGTGTGTGAAGGCTGGGGTGGGAGGGATGGGGGGGCGCACTTTGGTGTCTCAGCCTTGGGTGCTGAAGGACCTTGTCCCGCCTCTGCTGTAATGTAAAATGCAGAAATTCTGCATCTGCCTATTTTCTGCATTTACATTACAGTAAAAACCCGCTGACTTTAGCAGTTAATAGCAAAGCCCCCGTAAGTCCTAGAAACACCACATTTTCAGGGTTTATTAAACAGAATCTTCTGAACAAGATGCAAAAAAAGGTTTTCAAAAAGACCTTATAGTTTTTGAGAAAATCGATATTAAAGTCGGGCGGAATTTCCGCAATTTCCGGCGGAAATTCCGCATTGGAATGTGGAAATTGGTAGCGGAAAGCGGAATCGGTAATTGGCAATGGTGGACTGTGGATTTACGTGTATACATCAATCAGGGAGTGTAATTGTAGTACTGCTTCACACTGACACACCTAATTCACTGTGTAACGCACCGCAAACAGCGGTTTGTGTAGTGAAGGTCGTGCTGGACTGGTGCGCACCATGGCCAGAGTGCAGGCAGTGGCAGTTTTCAAGCCCATGTGGTCGCCGGGCTGTGGTAGCTCAATGATAGAACAACAGTGACTGTCCAGCTGATCAAATTTGGGCTGTCCACAATGAAGCAACGACCTTATTACCCCCCCCCCCCCCCCCCCAAGATACTCATATAGCCGTCGGTCATTGCTTCATTGTGATACGCTGTATGTTTTGTTGTTGCAGCTGCAGTGCAGCCAGAAAAATTAGGCAGGCATGTACACGCACCAGACAAAATGAGTATAGTGTCCGCTGCTAGCAGCCTTAAAAATTCAGGAATCCACCTGGAGTCCTGGACCCTGTTGGTGGTGGTGGAGAAGGCAGTCAAGCGGCCTGCGGGCAGAGGTGCTGTGTGGGGAGCGACTTAGTCTTGGGGCAGGCAGTCAAACGGTGTGCAGGCAGAGATGCTGTGTGTGGGGACTGACTTAGTCTTGGGGCGGGCAGTAGCCCTCCGGGATCCATGCCTCATTCATTTTGATAAAGGTGAGGTACTGAACACTTTTGCGACTTAGGCGACTTCTCTTCTCAGTGAGACAATTCCTCCAGCTGCGCTGAAGGTCCTTTCTGACAGGACGCTTGGGGCAGGGCAACACAGAAGTTGGATGGCAAATTGGGACAGCTCTGGCCACAGGTCAAGCCTGTGCACCCAGTAGTCCAAGGGTTCATCGCTGCTCACAGTGTCTACATCCACACTTAAGGCCAGGTAGTCGGCTACCTGCCGGTCCGGGCGTTGGTGGAGGGTGGATCCAGAAGCACTAAGGGGAGGCATTGGACTAAAGAATATCCGCTTGTCCGACATCACCCTGAGATCGCTGGAGCGTCCTGTCCTTGCCTACGTGGACATGGGAGGAGGATTACTAGCAGTGGTACCTTTATTGCGTTGTGCTGTGACATCACCCTTAAACGCATTGTAAAGCATAGTTGCCAGCTTGTTCAGCAAGTGCTGCATATTTTCTGCCTTCAGGTAATTTGGAAACATCTCCGCCACTTTATGCCTATACCAAGGGTCCAGTAGCGTGGCCACCCAGTACAGCTATTTCCCCTTGAGTTTTTTATACGGGGTCCCTCAACAGGCTGGACAGCATGAAAGACGCCATCTGCACAAAGTTGGATCCAGACGTACTATCCATCTCCTCTTGCTCTTCCTCAGTGACGTCAGGTAAGTCCTCCTCCTCCCCCCAGCCACGAACAATACCACGGGAACGTCAAGCAGCACAAGCCCCCTGAAACGCCTGCTGCAGTTGCTCTTCTGCCGCCGCCTCCTCCTCCTCCAAAGAAACACCTTCTTCATCATCCGAGTCTGACTCCTCTTCCCCACATGACTCTTCCTCCTCCACCTCCCCCCTCTGTGCTGCCGCAGGTGTTGAGGAAACATCTGGTTCTGCTAAGAATTGATCCCACAATGCTTCCTCCTGTAACTGTTCCTGTTCACGCTCCTCCACAGCTTGATCCACCACTCTACACACGGCATGCTACAGGAATTAAGCGTACGGGATCAAGGCGCTGATGGTGCCTTCACTGCGACTCACCAGGTTGGTCACCTTCTCAAACGGCTGCATGAGCCTGCAGGCATTTCGTATCAGTGTCCAGTTGTTGGGCCAGAACATACCCATCTCCCCAGAGTGTGTCCTTTTACTGTTTTTGTAGAGGTACTGGGTGACGGCTTTCTCCTGTTCTAGCAGGCGAGATAACATAAGGAGGGTCGAATTCCAGCGAGTTGGGCTACCGCAAATGAGGCGTCTCACCGGCAACTTGTTTCTCCGCTGAATCTCAGCAAAGTGTGCCATGGCCGTGTAAGACCGCCTGAAATGCCCACACAACTTCCTGGCCTGCTTCGGGACGTCCTTTAAGCCTGGGTACTTTGACACAAATCTTTGAATGACTAGATTGAGCACATATACAGTGAGTTGCAAAAGTATTCGCCCCCCCTTGAAGTTTTCCACATTTTGTCACATGACTGCCACAAACATGCATCAATTTTATTGGAATTCCACGTGAAAGACCAATACAAAGTGGTGTACATGTGAGAAGTGGATCGAAAATCATACATCATTCCAAACATTTTTTACAAATAAATAACTGGAAAGTGGTGTGTGCGTAATTATTCGGCCCCCTGAGTCAATACTTTGTAGAACCACCTTTTGCTGCAATTACAGCTGCCAGTCTTTTAGGGTATGTCTCTACCAGCTTTGCACATCTAGAGACTGAAATCCTTGCCCATTCTTCTTTGCAAAACAGCTCCAGCTCAGTCAGATTAGATGGACAGCGTTTGTGAACAGCAGTTTTCAGATCTTGCCACAGATTCTCGATTGGATTTAGATCTGGACTTTGACTGGGCCATTCTAACACATAGGTATGTTTTGTTTTAAACCATTCCATTGTTGCCCTGGCTTTATGTTTAGGGTCATTGTCCTGGTGGAGGCCTCTTGCACACTGCAAGCAATTCAGATTCAGATTCAGATTTTTAATCTGTTTTTACATCCGATTCCGATTCAGATTTTTAATCTTAACTGCATGCTGCGTTTTTTGATCCGTTTTTCTGTTGAATGTATTCAAGGAAAATCGGAAACGGAATCGGAATCGGAATCGGAAACGGAATCGGAATCGGAATCGGAAAACGGATTTGCAGTGTGCAGGGAGCCGGAAGGTGAACCTCCGCCCCAGTCTCAAGTCTTTTGCTGTCTCCAAGAGGTTTTCTTCCAAGTTTGCCCTGTATTTGGTTCCATCCATCTTCCCATCAACTCTGACCAACTTCCCTGTCCCTGCTGAAGAGATGCACCCCCCGAGCATGATGCTGCCACCACCATATTTGACAGTGGGGATGGTGTGTTCAGAGTGATGTGCAGTGTTAGTTTTCTGCCACACATAGCGTTTGGCATTTGGGCCAAAAAGTTCCATTTTGGTCTCATCTGACCAGAGCACCTTCTTCCACATGTTTGCTGTGTCCCCCACATGGCTTGTGGCAAACTGCAAATGGGACTTCTTATGCTTTCTGTTAACAATGACTTTCTTCTTGTCACTCTTCCATAAAGGCCAACATTGTACAGTGCATGACTAATAGTTGTCCTATGGACAGCGTCTCCCACCTGAGCTGTAGATCTCTGCAGCTCGTCCAGAGTAACCATGGGCCTCTTGACTGCATTTCTGATCAGCGCTCTCCTTGTTCGGCCTGTGAGTTTAGGTGGATGGCCTTGTCTTGGTAGGTTTACAGTTGTGCCATACTCCTTCCATTTCTGAATGATCGCTTGAACAGTGCTCCGTGGGATGTTCAAGGCTTTGGAAATCTTTTTGTAGCCTAAGCCTGCTTTAAAGTTCTCAATAACTTGATCCCTGACCTGTCTTGGACCTGTCTTGTGTGTTGTTTGGACTTCAGGCAATGTCTATAGGCAACTGACTGCACTCAGATCAAAGGGGGCTGAATAATTATGCACACACCACTTTGCAGTTATTTATTTGTAAAAAATGTTTGGAATCATGTATGATTTTCGTTCCACTTCTCATGTGTACACCACTTTGTGTTGGTCTTTCATGTGGAATTCCAATAAAATTGATTCATGTTTGTGGCAGTAATATGACAAAATGTGGAAAACTTCAAGGGGGCCGAAAATTTTTGCAACCCACTATACCATGCAGGGTAGATTTTTTAGCTTTCCCAAATTCAAAGCGGAAATTAGATTGCTGCAGTTGTCACACACCACATTGCCGATCTCCAGCTGGTGCGGGGTCAGCCACTGATCCACCTGTTTGCTAAGAGCAGCCAGGAGAGCTGCTCTAGTGTGACTCTCCGCTTTGAGGCAAGACAGGTCTAAGATGGCGTGACACCGTCGTACCTGGCATGCAGCATAGGCCGTGGGGAGCTGGGGCTGTGTAGCTGGAGAGGAGATGGCAGCACCAGTAGAGTTGAACTGCCACTCAGCCAAGCAGGAGGAGGATGACAACAGTGAAGAGGATGTAGCAGGAGGAGAGGAGGTGGCAGGAGGCCTGCCTGCAAGCCGTGGAGGTGTCACAAGGTGGTCCGCTGCACAGCCACGTACTCTCTGCTTGCCAGCGGTCACCAGGTTGACCCAATGGGCTGTGTAAGTAATGTACCTGCCCTGACCGTGCTTGGCAGACCAGGCATCCGAGGTCAGGTGGACCCTTGACCCAACGCTGTGTGCCAGAGATGGCACCACTTGCCTCTCAACTTCACGGTACAGTTTGGGTATCGCCTTTTCAGAGAAATAATTGCAGCCTGGCATCTTCCACTGCTGTGTCCCAATGGCCACAAATTTACGGAAGGCCTCATAGTCCACCAGCTGGTATGGTAACAGCTGGCGAGCTAACAGTTCCACCAAGCCAGCTGTCAGACGCCGGGCAAGGGGGTGACTGGTAGACATTGGCTTCTTCCGCTCAAAAATTGCACTCACTGACACCTGGCTGCTGCTGTGGGCAGAGGAGCAGGAACTGCTCACGGTGAGAGGCGGACTGGAGAAGGGAGGCTTTGATTGTGAAGGTGCAAGGGAGAAAGTGGCTGAAGATGATGCACCTGAAGGAGGAAGAGGAGAAGGAGGGTGGCTTTGCTTTTGTGTGCTGCTTTTCCTCAGGTGCTCTTCCCATTGCAGTTTGTGCTTTTTCTGCAGGTGCCTTCGTAAGGCAGTTGTCCATGGCTCAATTTTTGGTGGCAGAGAGTACAGATGGCAGTGCTTTGATCTTTGGCATGCACACTAAAAAATGTCCACACCACTGAGCTATCCTGAGGTGTGGGCACTATGGTGGCCTCAGCAGCTGACGTTGAAGGGCATGTTTGCTGGCTGTCCATAGGTGACGATACATGGCGCCACACACTGCCACCAGCTGTTTCTGAGGACGAGCTCCCTCTGCTTCTTTCAGGAACTCGTCTCCTCCTACTCCTCTCTGACTCCCCCTCTGAACTGTCCCCCTGGTCATCATGTCTCTTAGGATCCCACGTGGCATCCGTATCATCATAATCATCATAATCATCCTCCCCAGCTTCGCTTGCCTCAGACACCTCATAAACTGCACCAACAGCAGGTACTTCATCCTCCTCCTCCTCACACCTTACGTCCATAGTTTCGCCTAACTCAGACATATGAGGTGGTGTAACTTGCTTAGAGAACAAGAATGGCTGTGCATCAGTGATTTCCCCACCAAATAACTCCTGCGAAGTGTCAAATGCAGCGGAAGTGGTGCTAGTAGTAGTGCTGGTGGCTGCGGAAGATGAGGTGTTCTGTGTTAAATAGTCAACCACGTCCTGACAATCTTGGGAGGTGATGAGACATGCCTTCTTCTGAGAACTGTACTTTGGGCCAGGGCCGCACAAAATCACGTCAGCAATACCTTGATCAGAACTGCCGGGTGGCCTTCCCCTGGGTCTGCCCCTGGCCCTGCCTGTTTTGTCCATATTGGGGGGGGGGGGGGTGTGAAGTGAAAGGTATGCACTGACTTGACTAATACAATGTGCAGTCACACAGGTGCAGTGAATGGTATGCAGTGACTGGTATTACAATACGATGTGCAGCTGTCACACAGGTGCAGTTAACAGGTATGCTCGGGGTGGTATATTACATAGCGTGTGGTCACACAGGTAGTGTGAACAATTCCTGTATGCTATGACTGGTATTACAAATGTGCACCTGTCACACACAGACAGGTACCGGACAGGCACAGTGACACTGCATGCGCTCACGTAGGTAGGTGGGTGCACTGACTGAGGTGAACAACAGGTAGGTATATGCAGTGATGGGTATTACAATGTGCACCTGTCACACACACAGGTAGTCCCTCTATGTGCTGGGCCTGGCAGTGGCACACACAATAGGAATTACCAAGGCTGTCTATGCAACACAAGTGTCAGTGGGACACACACAAAAAAAAAATAGATCGCAAGAACAAGATTTTGTGAAAGAAACAAAGGTCTCCTTTACATGTTCACTCATGTAATAGATGCAGAATGTGTGATATGCAATGAGGCCCACTGAGAAAACAAACCTAATAGTTCAGATTTAGTATAAATTATACAAATGGACAAAACAACAACTATGAGGAAGGGGGCTTGGAGATAAGAATGCATCTCTGTGCCGATATTATTTGTATTTTGTATCTATGTTGTCATGTAAACTCATATCCCGGAATCCATGGACTAAGGCAAAAGGAGGGAGTCACTCCTGAAATGTGTGGCATTGCAGTCCTATTTGTAGATACAGCACTGCTCCCAGGTATGCGCCAAACCTCAATAGGCCCACTAAGCAGAATGTTTTTTTGTTTTGTTGCACTGCAGAGGTACAGCCAGGTCTCACCAGAGTATTAGGATTTGTAACATATTATTGCCACCTAGTGGTAACATTATGTAATACATCAAATGTACTACTTTTCCACGTAATCATTTAAGTTTACATTGACCTTAATAAAGATCCATGGTCAAGTGTTTAAACGTGTACATTTACCGATATTCTACATTTTTAAATTGGCAATTACCATAGTAAAATATCAGTAAATCTGCTCCTATTATCAAGCAGCAACCATAAGCCAATTGACACAACTTTGCAATCCCAAGACACCCCTGTCTGGGTCTTTCTCAAAATCCCTGACTGCACACCCTGCTCCCTGGTACTCTTATTTCGCGCCCTCATACATTGAGATCCCCTATGATTAGCCCTCTACTATTGCACAGTTTGCAGGTTTGGGATACGGTAGGGTATTCGGCGAACCTACAATTCTCCAACGTGCCCCTTCTGCGCCCTTAATAAATAGATAACCCTGGAGCATTTTCTTGGTGGACTGATAACGGCTTAATGCATGTGACTCACTTTCTCACTCACAGAGGCATATACATACACTTGGCCTGATCTTCCAAATAAATTCCAAGTCCCACAGGGAGAGCTTTACCGGTTTCTTCAGATCAGACACTGGATCACCGCACTAATAAGAAACAAAGACTTCCCTTTAAATCTTACTACATATGAAAGCATCTACCTCCAATACTCGTGGATTGATTTCCACGATCTACTCCTTTCTTACATGCTCCAAACGACCACTCCAGCATGCTTAAGCCACTAGGTGGGAAATCGACCTCTCGGAATGCAGGGACAGAGAGGTCTGGTTGTATATATGGAACAGGGTCTCTAGCTGCTCCAACAACCTACATACGGTCCAATCAGCCCACAAAGTTATGACCAGATTGTACTTGGTCCTGGCCAGGGTAGCTAAAGTCTTCCCTTCGGCTAACAACCTTCTGTTTTAGGGGATGCAGGGTAATAGGGGACATGCTGAACACCTAGTGCTCCTGACCCTGTCTTATTAGGTCCTGGAGTCAGGTTTATGAGCTACTGCCTGCTCTCTTCCACAAATCAATCCCTCGGAACCCCTGGAAAGCATTGTTGCATGCGAAAATAGATACGCTAACCACTCCCCAAAACAAATTGGCCTCCTTAGTATTTTCTGCAGCCACATTGACTATTGCAAAAAAAAAAATAAAAAAAAAAGAAACCTTCTGAAAATTTTGGGGAAGTTAAAGCCAGAATGGGTTCTTATATGGTTCACAGGAAGCTTACTAGTATCCTACGGCTACGGGACACGGGATAGCTGTTTATAATCCTCTGGACAGGGGCGTAGCAATAGGGGGTGCAGAGGTAGCGACCGCATCGGGGCCCTTGGGCCAGAGGGGCCCCGAAGGGCCCTCCCTCAACTACGGTATTAGCTTTCTATTGGTCCTGTGCTCATAATAATCACTTCTATAGATGCTTTGAATAGTGGTAATCATTAACAAACTGGTCCCCATCCCCTTCTTGCACCTCTGACACTGTAGTTGCCATTGTCAGGTTTTGGTGCGCTGTATCAATTGTTATGTATAGAGCGCTTAGGGGGCCCCATTGTAAAACTTGCATCGGGGCCCACAGCTCCTTAGCTACGCCACTGCCTCTGGAGCACATTCGAGTTTCACGTAACGACTCCCCTCCCCCCCACCACATCTTTTCCCCCAACTTTCATTCTGGTTTAATTATGTTCTATCAAGTTCCCTCCCCTGGTTTGTTACTATTTTTTTTTTTTGCAGTTGTGCATGGTAACATATAAGTCTTGGGCTTTCATACACATTATTAGCTTATGTTGACCGGCAATTCATACCTTTATTGTTTAACTGATTTTTAAAAATACATATATTTACATAGATCTGTATATCAGTCCTGAAAGAGGGTCAGAGGGATTTCCTTCCCAATTATTTTGTCCCTCCAAAAAAGGGACAGTTGGGAGATATGCAAATCATGTGATACTGACGTTATGCAAATAATGTGATATAGGCTAAGAAGAATTGGCAAAATTGAAGGATCCCTAAAACCAAATATTGGCAGATGGCGCTAGTGCCCACACCCTGCAACAAGCATATGGGTACCCACTTTAATTTTGCCTTCCCATTAACCCTTTAAGGGCTCATTCACACTAGAGGCAGTTTTGGCTTTTTTTCAAGCGCAGGCAATTTTTAAAATCGCCCCCAAAATGCTTGTGCAAAGAATCTCTATGAGAAGGTTCATATCAGCGCGGTTTGTGCACTGTGGGTTCAGCAAGGCGGTGCCTGGACCATTTTGGGGGCGATTTTGCTATAATGGAAGGTTTAGGAAGAGCAGTAAATGCTCACAAAAACACGTTGTGCAGCGATTGCGTTCGCGTTTTAAATAATAAATACATTGTATTTATTATTTTCCGGGTCAAAGAGTTCACTTCCTGACTTGCATCAGGGAGTGAATTAAAAAAACGCTCGGGAAAAGCTCTTAGAAAAGCGCTTTTCACAAAAATGGAACGCCCACCCAAGCGCAGGGAATCGGAAAAAAAAACAAACAAAAAAAACCCTCAACGCGGAGCGGAACGTAATGTGAACGAGCCCTAAGAGAGATTTGTATTTTAACACACCACCAATGGAGGAGGCAAATCAATAATGCAATACGCAAGGTAGAGTAAAGCACTGGCTTTATTCCATCTGGTACATAAAATTACAGCAAAAGAAAGTAAAGGAACGGCCTAACAGCCGTTTCACACTTCTCCCCTCTTCATCAGAGGCACATAGTTGTTCAATACTGCAATACATTTGCATTATTATGATGCTGTATTTTAAGAGCAATCTGTGATAACAGTGTCCTCCTCCAGAGCACCGCCACTGCTCGGCACCCTCTTGAAGATTGCTTCGGGCACTTCCCTTCAAGCACAAGTGCAGCCATACTGCAGCCGCGCAGTGGCATGGAACTGCTTGTGAACAAGCGGCTCCGGATGACTGCACAAGCACGGCGATGTTAGAGCATGAAAATGAGCCACATAACATATCCTACTAGCTTTTGACAGATATGTTCCAGGGGCCAGTGCGGTGGGGGCCAGGAGGAAGTGGGAAGCCTCTGCAGGATCCAGAGCCTTCCCTCCTCTTAGGTAAGTATCTTATTTTTGTATTGTAAAGTGTGATTCTACTTTGAAAACTAAGGGCCAGTTTACACTGGATGGATGAAAAACGTATCCGTGTAAAAACAGATCAATGGAATAAAGAGTCTTGCTGGCCACAATTACAGTTGCCGATTAGCCAGAGATAAGCAAGCCTGTACTGCTCTCTGCAGTGAAAATGTTCTTTTATGTACCTAAGAGTAGTTACAGAAATTTTAGTTTTGGGAGTATAATATAACTTTACTACCGCATCAGGTACACTTTAAATAGTACATTTGTGCTGTAAATTTTTTTTTATGGAGGATAAAGGAAGTGATGCCCAGTGACTGTGAGTGGATGAGGTCATCATCGTGCAGCCAGACTTTCCATGATACCTGAGCAATATCTGGGCACACAATTGACAGGGGAACGGCTCTCCCCTCATTTCAACTGATTTTTTTCCCCTCGGAATCTTCCAAGAACATATGTAAACATGTAAGTGTAATGTGTATATTTCTAATACATGCCAGAGAAGTCCCTTGCCCAGTATAAACTACGACCATATGTTCCTCTCCTCCGAGGAGACCATATGAAGCTAATACATCGCTGGCTTCTCTTTTGTTTATGAGCAGCTTGCTTATGTTTGTTCTCAGAAAACTTGCAGGGCCAAAATACGGCTTACAATAATCTTAATTAGGAATTATATTTAAACTAACAAAATTGCACTATTTTCATTTTCTGCTGGGTGGGCTCGTAGTTGCTGTCTGGTGTAGCCTTCAGCCCTCCTCTGTTATACAATGTGAAGGCCAACAGATAACTCTGCTGTACAACAGCATTTCCGGAATGCAGTGCTTTCCATCTTCTCTGGACACTGGTCCTTGTTACTGTATCTCAGTAGTATCTCATTATCAGTCACACAGTTCCTGGGTTATGCGAGCGCTGTTAAAACAGTGCAGGAGATTTGGGCGCAGCCGGCACCACCTTACATCATAATAGGAATTACGGCTATAGCTGCTCTTAGTGAGTAACTTGGGCGCTGTCAAAAGACGGAGCTCAAATTACTTTTAAAACACTGTAATTTAGCCGGCAGCAATAGCTGGAAACTGAATTACATCATTCCCCACTATCAATGGTGGCCTGGAGGGGGAATAGTGATTAGCACCGCCGGGATTGTGCAGGAGCAGGGTAAGCTGTATATCGGCTTTATCCTGTGCGCAAATATCTTGGCGGCTAATTCATAGGTATGCGGGTTATGTTAGTATCCTTACTCTGAGCCTTAATATGATAATATATTAGACAGATGCATAGGAAACTGGCTGTAAGCCTGTCAATGCTTTGCAGCCCTCCTACCACAGCAATTTCTCTGGGTTCTCTAGTATAGCAACCAAGCACCACCCTCAAACTGCATCAAAAGATTAGCCACTGCACCAATGGAGAAGTTCAGACAGCAATCACATGGGGCTCGATTCACTAAAGCGTGATAACTCAGTTATCACTTGTAAAGGCTTTGCACGTGATATCATGTGCTAAGTATCATTATCACGTGCTAAGTATCATTATCACATGCTAAGTATCATTATCATGTGCTAAGTTTAACCTTTTGGAGACCGACGTAGTTTAAATCTACGTCCAGCAGGTGGTGCTGCCGCCCTGACTGGATGTTGATTCAACGTCTGTGCTAACGAACCGTCCCAACGTGATCGCGCGCACCGGAGAGGGTAGATTAAGCTGTCATATGACAGCTGACATCTCCCTTCAGGGATCAGCAGCCATTGCGTATGGCTGCTAATCATGTGATCACTATGATCACCGGCGGATCGTAGTGATCACTTACAGAGCTGCGGAGGTAGGGGGGAAAGAAGAGGATCCACTCACCTTCCTGCCGTTCCCCCGACGATCGGAGCTCCCCTCTGCTCTGGCTGGCATCCCTGCTGTATTGACGCTAAGTGCTGGCTCCCGGCTCGATGATGATGTCATCAAGCCGCGACTCGGGACTTAGCGTCAGTATGAGCTGGGAAGCCAGCGAGAGCGGAGCTGTCTACAGCTGCTCGTCTCTGGATCCTGGGAGGTGAGTAAAGGCTGCCATCAATATGAGGGACACCTGGCCACCCAGGGGGGACCATACCAAAGTGCCCACAGCAGGGATCTGGCTGCCTGATCCCCCTAAACGCGCCCCCCCCCCCTTGCATGTAAAATGCCTGGTCCTTAAGGGGGGTAGGCAGCCGGTCCCGAAGGGGTTAATTATCAAGTGCTAAGTATCATTATCACGTGAAGTGATGTACTGTATACAGTACATAAGCAACACGCGTTAAACTTTGCGTGCGCCGTATTACATTAACTCACATGTTAATGTAAGCACCATTGCTGATTTCATTACCAAACTCTATCCTCTGATCGTGCGAAGTGAGGTAGTTTTCAATGGCATTCCACACTTAGGGCTTGATTTACTAAACCATGATAACTCATATTACGGCCCTTTTCGCGGGCATTTTCGCATTTGTGCGTGACCGCGAGTTTTCACGTGAAAATTTGCGTTTTTGCATGCAAACGCGAAAATGCATGCGAAAACGGCTGTGATATGAGTTATCGGTTATACGGTTATATTTAACAGCGCGGAATAATTAGGGGGGAGGTTGAGGTTTGACAGTGTGTGTGTGTGTGTGTGTGGGGGGGGGGGGGTCGGCATCTGTGCATCGGCTAGACCAGGGGGGCCCCCGGTTAACTTTGCCCCGGGGCCCCGATGGGGATAGAGCCGGACCTGGGACAGGGTCGGTTATATCATGAAGCAAGGTGAAACATTTGCATCAGGTGGCAAAGATTACAGGGGCAGCATGTTAGTACTGTGTTTACAGTATGCAGTCAGAGTAGGAGGAGATTGTCTGAGACCCAGTACTCTCCCATGGCACACATCCGGACCCCACATGGCACTTCCTACTCACTCATGTTCTGCCCACTGCACCTACATGCACCCAGTACCCACTCTTCGCCTGTACCCAGCGCTCTCATGGCTCCCTGTACCAATTAGCACTCACATTGCACCCACTATTGTTTATCACCATCTGCTACTCATTGAGCTCCCAGTACTGTTTAGCACCCACTGCAAATAAACACCCAATACAAACTGGACCTTGGTACCCACCAGGGGCGTAGCAATAGGGGGTGCAGAGGTAGCCACCGCCTCGGGGCCTTTGGGCCAGGGGGGTCCTCCCTCAACAACAGTATTAGCTCTCTATTGATCCTGTGCTCATAATAATCACTTCTATAGATACTTTGAATAGTGGTAATTATTAACAAACTGTCCCCATCCCCTTCTTGCACCTCTGACACTGTAGTTGCCATTGGCAGGTTTTGGTGCGCCGTATCAATTGCTATGTATAGAGTGCTTAGGGGGCCCCATTATAAAACTTGCATCGGGGCCCACAACTACTTAGCTACGCCACTGGTACCCACTGCAGCTTGACACAGACTGTACTTTGGCACCTCAGCACCCACTACAAATTAGCACAAACTGGACCTCTGCATCTTACCTCCCACAGCATCTGGGCACCCACTGCACCTTGGCACTTACTGCAATTTTGCACCTATTAATGTTTAGCAACCACTGCATATTGGCAAATACTTCAAGCTCCACTGTTCCCACTCTAATAGAGGGCACCTTTTACTGCTGATTTGAGGGTGGTGGAGCCAAAAGATTTGGTTGGAAGTAGACACAAAGTCTACCAATACTGCTATAAAGGAAGAGGGGATGGGGGGCTAAGACTACCTATAACTGCTTTCTGGAGAGTGGGTATTACATGCAAAATTTAGCCTAATTGATTCATTGAATAGGGCCTCTTTTTCAAATTTGAGCACCTGCCCCTTGAGGATCCTCTGCGCGGCCCTGAGGGTAAGAGAGCCTTGCCCTTTTGAGCCTAACAATGTAAAGGAATAGGGAGGAAACAGGAGGTATGGTAGTATGCAGTACTGTATGTAGTATACTGTATAATATATATACCTAGAAACAGTGTGTTTTTAATCTATATTTAAAAAGGAGGACAACTTGGCCAGAAGTTGAAGGAGAATGGCCTAAGTTAGAGCATATGCTTGTCAGAAAAAGTAGGTTTTAAGGGAGCGCCTAAATATTTTATTGGTTGAAGAGTGCCAAATGTGTTTTGGAAGGGGATTCTGAAGGAGGAGATAGGCTCATGAGAAATCTTGTACACATGAACGGGAAGTAATGATTCTAGGGGAGGAAACAGGAAGGATGTGTGCAGATCTGAGGTTGAGGTTGGGGTGGTGTTAGGAAACGCGGAAAAGCCGCCACAAATGCTCAGAGTAAGGCGGCTGTTTCCGCGTCCAACATGGCGACTCAACGCGGAGAAACCGCCGCATGCCGCATGGGCAGTGCGGTGGAGTCCGCATTGGACGCGGCAGATTGTACGCTTGACACTGGCGCTGACATGATGGAGGGACGCAAGGAGGCCGCCGCTAGCATGGAAAGTGATGCGGCGGTCCCCGCGCCTGACACAGAGGATACATTGCAAAACATGTCTGGTGTGGCTGGGACTGCTAGTCCACACAGGTTCAGAAGGACGCGCGCGTGTGTTGAGAGGCAGAACTTATATGACAGCCAGAGAAGAGTCAGCTGACCAAGCCGGTCAGCTGACAATTTCACCACTTCCTATTGGTCCAGCACTT
The DNA here is from genome assembly GCF_040937935.1 of Hyperolius riggenbachi. NCBI lineage: Eukaryota > Metazoa > Chordata > Amphibia > Anura > Hyperoliidae > Hyperolius > Hyperolius riggenbachi. Next base: position 227,201,461 of record NC_090652.1, on the reverse strand, counting down.
AGGGGTGGCGCCGGAGAGCGCTATAGTATATATACTGGGTGATGGTCATTTCTCTGGTGTCTGGCGTTGCGATCACTACGTGGTAGCACTCAGACCTGTCTGTGTCTGTGTTCTAGCATAGTTTCCAAAGGTGTTGACGGCCAAGGATCTCACACCTTAGCGTTAGGAAATTATACTGTATTATTTGTTATGACCTTCTGCCTGCCTGACTATTCCTTTGATCTCTGATTCTGTACCTTGCTATTTCTGATACCTGTTGCCAAACTCTGCTCGTTCCTAGACTCTGTATTTGCCTCCTGATTCTGTACCCTGCTATTCTTATACTCAGTTGCCAACCCCGCCTGTTCATTGGATTCCGTATCTGTCTCCTGAATCTGTACCTTATCTGTCCGTGTGTTAACGACCTGGCTTGCCCGACCTCGAGAACTAGCCTTACTGTTAGAGGCAGTTCCCAGATCTGTTAGTGACACTCGCTCATTGGTGTCACTCACACTCTGTCCTTCCTCCCTCTGCTTAACTCCTCCCCCGGGAGAGTCTAGGCCTACGGAAGGAACTTTCTTCTGTGTATACTCAAAGTATTACTGTTTCATAACACCAGAGGTGTAGCTAGGATTTTCAGCGCCCGGGGACAAAGACTATTAATGCACCCCCTAAGGTGAAGGGTCGTGACCAAATGTGGGCGTGGTTATGGGTACTCCACATATGGTCACGCCCCTTCAAATGTACATGGAGGTTAGCAGGCTCACGCTCACCCACCCTCCCTCAGTATGTACCTTCCAGCATGTTCCAAGACAAATTCAGCAATCATGAGCCCCCCCCCCCCCCCCATCAAGACAAATTCCGCAATCATGAGCAAACATGAGGCCCCCAACAAGACAAATTTAGCAATCCTGAGGCCCCCAACAAGACAAATTCAGCAATCATGAGGCCCCTAACAAGACAAATTCAGCAATCATGAGGCCCCTAACAAGACAAATTCAGCGATCTTGAGGCCCCCAACAAATCATGAGGCCCCCAACAAGACAAATTCAGTAACCATGAGGCCCCCAACAAGACAAATTCAGCAGTCATGAGGCACATAAATAGACAGCATTTCACATAAATAGGCAGAATGTCCCCTTAATATGGTAGACACCTCTCACCTGGCAGCAGTTCCCCAAAATACACTCAATCTGACAGCAGTGCTTGCCCAAAAATAGGTAGCCCCAGGTCTATAGGTGTCCCCAGAATAGGTGGCCAGCAGTATAGATGTCCCCAGAACAGGTAGCCAGGGGTAGAGATGTCCACAGAACAGGTAGCCAGGGGTATATGTGCCCAGTATATGTAGGCAGGGGTATGTGTCCCCAGTATATGTAGCCAGAGGTATAAATGCCCAGTATATGTAGCCAGTAGTGTTGGGCGAACAGTGTTCGCCACTGTTCGGGTTCTGCAGAACATCACCCTGTTCGGGTGATGTTCGAGTTCGGCCGAACACCTGACGGTGCTCGGCCAAACCGTTCGGCCACATGGCCGAACTAAGAGCGCATGGCCGAACGTTCCCCGAACGTTCGGCTAGCGCTGTGATTGGCCGAACGGGTCACGTGGTTCGGGCCCGAACGCGCTCTGATTGGCCGAACGGTCACGTGGTTCGGGTAAATAAATACCCGAACCACGTCATATCTCCTCCATTTGTCTGTGGGTTTAGCTTTGGGTAGGCAGGCAGGGTAGTTCGCTCTCCAGCCACGCTAGCCAGGGTCCCCCCCAGTCATTGTGTGTCGCTGCTGGGAACAGTAGTACACCGCTCGCTCAGCCACACTATATATAGCATTGTTTACTGCCACTGTGTACCTCGCTCAGCCACGCTATATATAGCATTGTGTTTTCTGACACTCTGTGTACACGGCTTAGCCTGACTAATATAGCATTGTGTGTACTGCCACTGTGCACCTCGCTCAGCCACGCTATATATAGCAATGTGTTTTCTGACACTCTGTGTACACGGCTTAGCCTGGCTATATAGCATTGTGTGTACTGCCACTGTGCACCTCGCTCAGCCACGCTATATATAGCATTGTGTTTTCTGACACTCTGTGTACACGGCTTAGCCTGACTATATAGCATTGTGTGTACTGCCACTGTGTACCTCGCTCAGCCACGCTATATATAGCATTGTGTTTACTGCCACTCTGTGTACACGGCTCAGCCAGACTATATAGCATTGTGTGTACTGCCACTCTGTGTACACCGCTCAGCCAGACTATATAGCATTGTGTGTACTGCCACTCTGTGTACACGGCTCAGCCAGACTATATAGCATTGTGTGTACTGCCACTCTGTGTACACCGCTCAGCCAGACTATATAGCATTGCGTACTCTGCCAGTCAGTGTGTATATTGCTGGGATCAGTAATACTCCACTCACCGCCAACCACTATATGAGCTCACCATGAGTTCCTCAGAGACCTCCGCTGTGAGCAGCACTCCCAACAACAGCAACAGCCAACGCCCCACGCAAGCTATAACATCCACTACAGCAGCCAGTGGTCAGCAGCAGCCCTCTCCGGAGGAGAATGTTGTGTCCATCGGTCCGTCGCCAGAACGATTAATGAGGGCTGCCATTGAGGAGATGATGGGGCCTGATGTGGAGGAGGAGGTCGGGCTCAGGCCAGCATCCCAAGTTAATGTTGAGGACGATGAGGGGTCTGTGTCTGGGGATGTTGGGGTGGCAGAGGTGGTGGGTGGGTCAGACTCAGGAGAAGAGTTGTATGATGAGGATGATGATCGGGACCATCTGTATGTGCCTCAGAGTCCGACCCCGGAAAACATGTTGTATCGTGTGTTTAGGTACTAAAATCTGCGTTCCCACTTCCCAGTACTGCCTGCAGTGCCCGGGTCCACGGATCCATATAATTTTTTGGGCAGCACTATCAAACTGTGGTACTATGAGTGAGTTGCCATGGTCCTTCTGTGCTGCCTGTCACACTCACCGTCTGTCTGCAGATGGATTGTTCAACACAGCTACGCCATCTGACATGTAGTCCTGGACCTTGACCATCTTCTCTAGGCGATTGGTGTTGGAGGACGTGGAACTGCCCGATTGCTGTTCTGTGGGCTGCTGCATGGGTGTCAGAAAATGTTCCCACTCCAAGGACACTGCCAATACCATTCCCTTTTGGGCACTAGCAGCAGCTTGTGTTCTTTGCTGCCCTCCTGGTCCTCCTGGGTTTGCTGAAGTCAGTCTGTCGACTTTTAACAATGTTTTTTTTTTTTTCCTTCAACAGAAGATCTGCCACGTTGGAGTGAGGAGGACGCCGCCGACCCCGACACCAAGCTGAACCCCGGCGAACTCCAAGCAGAGGATCTTCAGGAACCCTCAAGGCTTTGAGCAAGCTGAGGAGGATCAGCAGTCCCGACGAGACCTCTCCTCATATGCGACTGAGTGCAGTGGAGCTCCCCAGAACAACCTCTCAGTTGTCACTTTGTCACTGGTCACTTTGTCACTTTGTCACTTTGTCATTTTGTCACTTTGTCAGTTGTCACTTTGTCACTGGTCACTTTGTCACTTGTCACTTTGTCATTTTGTCACTTGTCACTTTGTCACTTGTCACTTCTCACTCTGTCACTTGTCACTTTGTCATTTTGTCACTTGTCACTTTGTCACTTGTCACTTCTCACTTTGTCACTTGTCACTTTGTCACTTGTCACTTTGTCACTTGTCACTTCTCACTTTGTCACTTGTCACTTTGTCATTTTGTCACTTGTCACTTGTCACTTTGTCATTTTGTCACTTTGTCATTTTGTCACTTTGTCACTTTGTCACTGGTCACTTTGTCACTTGGTCACTTGTCCAGATGATCTCGGTACACCTCCTGAGATTCAAATTCCTGCACACATTGCTCTGGGATTTGGGTGTGATGAATGATGCATCTAACTGGCCACCAGAGGCAATTAAGGCCTTCAAAACATTGAAAGCAGCTTTCTGTTCCGCCCCCATTTTGCGTCATGTTGAGTTGTTGACGTCATGTTCATCCTCGGCCTCGCCTTGCATTTCAGTGCGAGGTGCATTTTCCACAGAAAAAGGTTGTGAATCCGGGCACAACATTTGTGGCTGTTCCATTGACCTTTCACAGGTAGAAGATTGTGGGGGTGGGAATAGCTCCTCCGAATAGCCCATTGTGTCCTGAAAACTACTCATTGCATTGCTTTGCGCACACATTTTTTTGTCCTCATGCAAGGCCTGAGTTGCACCTGAAAGCGTGGCCTTCTCCTCCTGCGCCTCCTCCTGTTCCATCACGTCTGCTGCTGCTGGGTTAGCGTTGACGCCCGGTCCCTGTTTATTGAACCTCTTATCTTTATTACATTTATGACTGCATGGCGGTAAAAAGCATGCTATCCGCACGCTTCTTGTCCTCATGCAAGGCCTGGGTTGTTGTGTCTCAAAAAGCATGGCCTTCTCCTCCTGCGCCTGCTCCTGTTCCATCACGTGTGCTGCTGCTGCTGGGTTACCGTTACCGGTCCCTTTTCCTGGAACCTCTTCTCTGTATTACATTTATGACTGCATGGCGACAAAAAGCATGTTACCTGTGCAAAGAAACATGACATTTTCCACATTTAAAAGACAGTTTTTCCTTTGAAACTTTACAATCAATTTTCTCAAAAACTATAAGCTCTTTTTCAAATATTTTTTTTCCTCTTGTACCCACTCCCAAGGTGCACATACCCTGCTAATTTGGGGTATGTAGCATGTAAGGAAGCTTTACAAAGCACGAAAGTTCGGGTCCCCATTGACTTCCATTATGTTCGAAGTTCGGGTCGAACACCCGAACATCGCGGCCATGTTCGGCCTGTTCGGCCCGAACCCGAACATCTAGATGTTCGCCCAACACTAGTAGCCAGGGGTATATGTACCCAGTATATGTAGTTAGGGGTATATGTGCCCAGTATATGTAGGCAGGGGTATATGTGCCCAGAGTAGGTAGCCAGGGGTATATGTGCCCAGAGTAGGTAGTCAGGGGTATATGCCCAGTATATGTAGGCAGGGGTATATGTGCCCAGAGTAGGTAGCCAGGGGTATATGTGCCCAGAGTAGGTAGGCAGGGGTATATGCCCAGTATATGTAGGCAGGGGTATATGTGCCCAGAGTAGGTAGCCAGGGGTATATGTGCCCAGAGTAGGTAGCCTGGGGTATATGCCCAGTATATATAGGCAGGGGTATATGTGCCCAGAGTAGGTAGCCAGGGGTATATGTGCCCAGAGTAGGTAGCCAGGGGTATATGTGCCCAGAGTAGGTAGCCAGGGGTATATGCCCAGTATATGTAGGCAGGGGTATATGTGCCCAGAGTAGGTAGCCAGGGGTATATGTGCCCAGAGTAGGTAGCCAGGGGTATATGTGCCCAGAGTAGGTAGCCAGGGGTATATGTGCCCAGAGTAGGTAGCCAGGGGTATATGTGCCCAGAGTAGGTAGCCAGGGGTATATGCCCAGTATATGTAGTTAGGGGTATATGTGCCCAGAGTAGGTAGCCAGGGGTATATGCCCAGTATATTTAGGCAGGGGTATATGTGCCCAGAGTAGGTAGCCAGGTCAGGTGTCCCCCTCCCCAGCAGGAGGGGAGCAGCGCAGAGAAGAGCTGCTCTCCCTTCCTCGCTCTCCCCTCCAATGTCCGGGTGGCTCAGGCTGGCAGCGGCGGGCGGAACTTACCTCCGTCTCGTCGCAGCGCCGGATGGATCTGCCACTACTCTGGTCTGGTCCAGAACAGAGCAGCGGCTGCGCACCCGAACTTCCGGCCGGCGCTGGAGCGAGACGGAGGTGAGTTCCGCCCCGCCGCTGCCAGCCACCCGGACATTGGAGGGGACAGCGAGGGAAGGAGAGCACCTAAGGTGAGGGAAGGAGGGGGGAGATGGCCCCCCTTCCCCACCGTCCGCACAGCTCTCCCTCTTCTCTGCGCTGGCCCCCTTCCCCTCCGCCGCAAAAAAAAAAAACACCCCGCAGCTCAGCCAGGCTGAGGGCGCCCTCGGGGACCAGGCGCCCCGGGGCACTTGTCCTACCCCGACCCCCCCTAGCTCCGCGCCTGCATAACACTCACCCATTACTCAGGTGTCCAGAGGTTAGAATATATATCTGATCATCGGTGATACTGCAGATCACCAGGGGAGGACTGGCCAGGGGGGAAGGGGGGCAATTTCCCCCCAGGCTACCTCTCATTTAATGATTTAGGGCTGGTACAGTGCCTGGTACATGTTTTTGTATAAGGCAATGTGAACCACTGGGCTGGCTGAGGGAAATCAATGGAAGTCATTACAAGGATCAAGGAAATCATTACAGAGTAATTAGAGGGAGGGCAAGTTGGTAAATATAAACAGCATGATGCAGAGCAGAGGCTTGCCTGCAGGTCCGTGGGAAAATATCTGTCTGATTTTGGGTGGAAATTGGTTGAAAGTATCGATCTGAGATGTGGGGAAATCTCGGGCTGATGTGGTCGATCCAGTGCGAAAATCACGAACAATGAACGCGACGGAACTTGAAATGTTTTATGTGCCCCCCCATTGCCGGTGCATTATACTGTACCTGTCACGCTGTCCCTTATGTGTCCTTACTGAATTTCCCATGTGACTTTTGGAATATAGCACATGGGGCACGTGTGTGTTGTAATTTAGGCCCGGGCTGCCGTGAAAATGGGCCTCTAGTTTGTGTTTTCCCTCCAGGCCAAAAGGTCCCAGTCCTCCCCTGCAGATCACCAATAATCGGGTATATTCTGCATTCTCGGTGATACTGCAGTTCACCGGTAATCAGACCCTCTCTGTGTTACGCCGATCGTTACAGGTGGTATCTGGAAAATAGTGAGGAGATGTACAGGGGAGAGATTGTGGAGAGTTTTATAGGTTAGGAGTTTGAAATGGATCCTCTGGTTAATTGACAGCCAGTGAAGAGCTTGACAGAGAGGAGCAGCATAGGAAGATCAAGAAGAAAGATGGTTGAGTCAAGCAGCTGAGTTCAGTACTAACTGGTAATCCCCAAAGTAGTACATCACAATAGTCCAGATGAGATATTATAAGAGCATGTACTAACATTTTAGTAGTGTCCTGAGTGAGAAAAGGGAAGATGTGAGATATGGAGCTGGTTAGGGAATGTGAGGAATAAATGAGAGAGAGCAATCAAATAATACCCATAAGCACTGTGCTTTCGAAACTGAAGTAATAGGAGTCTTATAACATGTATTGTTGTATCAGGCATACAAATGTATTGTGTTGTTCTTTTGAAAATTTCTCCTTAATAAGACGAAAAGGTAATCGTTTGCATTATTATATTTGCCAAGTTGCAGTGCAGACTATGGAGAGAGACCAAATATTTTACTGTGTACATTTTCATTGCCTTAATATACAGTATGTTACTTGCAGATGATATGCTCACTCATTCTGCAGCAGTCAGGCCACCAGAGGGCACAATTACATAGTAAAGTCATTTTCTGAACAAAATATTTCAGGATGCATTTTGAAGTCTCCTATTTAAAATTGTGGGATCGTCATAGCAATTGATGCACACATTCCTCCCTTGCACACAGGGATTGTGATTGGGTCCCCTCTATGTAACCAACAACATTTTGTAACCTACAATGAATAAGAACTATGAATCAGTGGTGAAGCTAACTCAGTGTAGTATGGTGGCTCCAGTGCAAATACAGCAGTGCAGTGACAAAATAGATCTTGCTGCAGTTTAGGACCTTACCATTTCCTGTGCATGGTAAACTACAGGGTGGGCCATTTATATCTGCTGCAATGACCCGGTTACTGCATTCACCAGACATCAACACAATTTCTATCTGCTCCTCACGTGTTAATCTCAGCGACATGTCAATGGCTGTAAACAAAGAGAAACTTGCAAATAACTCATGAAAGAATAAAGTTACGTTAAAACCAACCATTGTTTTCCTTGTGAAATTCCCAATAAGGGCCTGTTTCCACTACACGCAGATTGGATGCAGAATGGATGCAGAAAAACTGTCTCCAATGAATGTCTATGGGCCTGTTTCCACAAATCGCATTTTTTCTGATGCAGATTTTCCCATAGGCATTCATTGGAGTTAGTTTTTCTGCATCCAATCTGGAAACAGGCCCTAAGTTTGATGTGTCACATGACCCTCTTCCTATTAAAAAACAAAAGTTGGATTCAAAATCGCCAACTTCAAAATGGTCACCATGGTCACCACCCATCTTGAAAAGTTTCCCCCTCATATATACTAATGTGCCACAAACAGGAAGTTAATATCACCAACCATTCCCATTTTATTAAGGTGTATCCATATAAATGGCCCACCCTGTATATGCACTTGGGATAATTGTGATATGAAATTATTTTTGGGGTAAAGTTTACCTGCAATCCGTGAATTCTGTTGAGTATCCCATTCTGTCCTATGGTTAGAGTGGGGAGAATGAACAGGAGGAGTACAATGTATTATCCCCCTTAGTGGAACACTGAAGGGGTTGGGGGGCTTACCAGCATTGGGGTAAGATATTGTACACTAAGGTGTCACCTGAAATTAATAGGAAGCAAAATCCAGTGAGTTGCTATATGCAGTGGTGAACAAAGCCAACAGTTGGCCCCTGTGCAGAATAAATAAAGGGGCCCTGTGCAAGTGGCTAAATCAAAGGGGCCTTATACAAGTGGCCAAAGTCATAACAGATCATGGGTGGATCCAAATAATATTGATAACATTAAAGTACATGGACCTGCATTACAGAGTGAAATACACAGTCTAGAGCCTAGGTTCTCAACATGTAATACGCATACCCCAGGGGGTACTTCTGATGGGTCCAGGGGGTACTTGGGCTTCATATACTTAACCGAGAATTAGAGTTTTAGAAAAGTATAAATCTTATTTAAACAGCACCAAATTAGTATTTTAGCTAATTAAAAGCAATAGTAAATGCTTGGAAATTGTTTAGAACCAATTAGCATGTACTACGATTAAATATATATTTGTCAAGGGGTACTTGTCATAATGTTTACTATGCTAGGGGGTACTTGGTGAATACAGGGTTTTGAAAGGGGTACATACCAATAAAATGTTAAGAAACACTGCTCTAGAGAATAAGCTATCCCTGATTGTAGTGCAGCTGCATGGGCCCTAGAGAGCATGGTGCCCCGTGCGGCTGCACGACCTATGCCTGCCTCTGGCTATATGAAGCAATGTATTTCTACAGCCCTCAGTCTGCAGCTAACAACAGAGGTTCCAAACCAGCTTAACCTTCCTGGCGGCAGGAGGTTTTCTCAGGCCCTGCTGGGCCGATTTGCTTAATTTTTTTTTGCTGCACGCCCGCTAGCACTTTGCTAGCTGCGTCAGCACACCGATCGCCGCCGCCCCGCGCTCGATCGCCGCTATCCGTCACGCCACGCCGCCCCCCCCCAGACCCCGTGCGCTGCCTGGCCAATCCGTGCCAGGCAGCGCTGAAGGGTGGATCGGGACTCCCAATGACGTCACGACGTCGCTGACGTCGGTGACGTCATCCCGCCCCATCGCCATGGCGACGGGGGAAGCCCTCCAGGAAATCCTGTTCTTTGAACGTGATTTCCTGATTGGAGATCGCCGAAGGCGATTAGAGATGTAGCGAACGGTTCGCCGGCGAACGGTTCCAGGCGAACTTTGGGGGTTCGCGTTCGCCTGGACCAAGCAAACTTTTGCGGAAGTTCGATTCGCCCCATAATGCACTATGAGGGTCAACTTTGACCCTCTGCATCACAGTCAGCAGGCACATTGTAGCCATTCAGGCTACACTAAGCCCTGGAGCCCCCCCCCCCCCTTATATAAGGCAAGTTTGCCGCCCATTACACCCACTTGTGTGCCTGCTAGAGACAGACTAGGGACAGCTGCTGCAGACTTGTTCTCCTAGGGAGAGATTAGTTAGGCTCTTGGCTTGCTCCTGGCTGATTGTTATTGCTAAAATAGCACCCCTCAACAGCTCTTTTGAGAGCTCTAATGTTTTCCAGATGTGTTTTTTTTTTGTGTGTGTTGCTCACTGAATTATACAGCCCTATCTGTTGCAGCTGGACCTTGGTAATTGTTATTACTGTGCCAGCCAGGCCCTTCCTAACTATCTATACTGGGACACCTACCTATGCCTACCTAAGTACTGGGGCACCTACTTACCTATATGGGGACACCTACCTACCTACCTATACTAGGGGACCTACCTATGCCTACCTACCTATACTGGGTCTCCTACCTATGCCTAGCTAACTACTGGGACACCTACCTATGCCTACCTACCTATACTGGGTCTCCTACCTATGCCTAGCTAACTACTGGGACACCTACCTCTGCCTACCTACATACAAGAAGATAATAAGGTCGTTGCTTCATTGTGGACAGACCAAATTTGATCTGCTGGACAGTCACTGTTGTTCTATCATTGAGCTACCACAGCCCGGTGACCATATGGGCTTGAAAACCGCCAAGGCCTACACTCTCGCCATGGTGCGCACCAGTCCAGCATGGCCGTCACTACGCAAACAGCTGTTTGCGGTGAGTTTGGTGCGTCAGTGTGAAGCAGAACTCTAATTACACTCCCTGATTGATGTATTCACATGCAAGATGTTTTTAAGCACTTTAGGCCTGCAATTTAGCATTCAATGTCATTTCTGCCCTTAAAACGCTGCTTTGCGTCACATCCAGATTTTCCCCTGGGACTTTGGGCATGTATCCCACTCCGCCTTTCCCCCCTTCAGGTGTTAGACCCCTTGAAACATCTTTTCCATGACTTTTGTGGCCAGCATAATTTTTACTATTTTTCAAAGTTCGCATCCCCATTGAAGTCTATTGCGGTTCGCCAACTTTTCGGCGAACCGAACCTTCCGCGAAGGTTCGCGAACGGGGTTCGCGAACCGAAAATCGGAGGTTCGCGACATCTCTAAAGGCGTTCGAAGCGGGCGGGGGGATGCCGCTGAGCAGCGGCTATCATGTAGCGAGCACTGGGCTCGCTACATGATTTTAAAAAAAAGCAAACAAAAAAAACCTGCTGCGCTGCCTCCTGGCGGAATTTATTAGACCGCCAGGAGGGTTAAGGACAACTGAAGTGAGAAGAATATGCTGCCATTTTTATTTTCTTTCATCCACCTTGATGGTAACCTGTCGGGGTGGATAAAAGAAGTCTGGAGCGGTAATCCCGAGCCTGCCTCAGAGTAGCCGGTGGGAGGTATATGCAGAGACTCCAGCACAGCAGGCGTTTTAAATCACCTCCCCCAGGATCCAAATGCTGGCAGCCATTCTTCTTCCGGTCCTCAGAGGCTCTGGATCCCTCGGGTGACATCCTCTTTGCACCACTGGTGGTCCAGTTTCAGCGTACCCTGGCTTCTGGCTCTTTTTTATTGACAATTTGTTGTCTTGTTGTGAGACTGTAGGGGTCATGTTTATCAAGGGAGATACAAAAGTCATGCAGCTACTCATAGCAAACAACAAGGTTTTTTCCTTATTTGTTTGTTTGTTTGATTTGTTCTTTCACAGCAAAATCTAGTTGGTTGTTTTGGGAACACTCCACATTTGCTGCAAAAGGGAATCTGAAGTGAGAGGGATATGGAGGCTAAAATATTTATTTCCTTTTGAACAATGCAAATTGCCTGGCTGTCCTGCTGATCCTCTGCCTCTAAGGGTGGCCATACATCTACCAATGTTGGCAGCCGAATGACCAATAGACAGATCTTTCTCTGATTGAATCTGATCAGAGAGAGATCTCTTGGCTGCCATAAACTGCATGCCAATTCCTGACAGATTTCAGCATGAAATCTTTTGACAGTTGTCCTCATGATGCCGCCTCGTTGCTCCCGGCCGCTGTCTCCACTAGTGTAAATGTACCCTCTTGGTCACTGCATTAATAAATGCCGTCTCTTCCAGGTTTGTGTCCTACGTGGTTGCCAACCAGGTGGGGCAAGAACCTGGAAAAGGAGTCCAGTGGGCGATGGAGATTGGAGAGGTAAAGTATTTATGCAGGGGGACCAGGCGGTACATTTACACTAGTGGGGCAGCGGCTGGGGGCGTGTTTTCAACGCATTCATCATTTGTGATTATCTCACATCATTACCGCCATCTGATACCACTCGGTCAAGCATGTCAGCCTGACATCTTGCATCATGCCCGATCAATATATTTGACCAATTTCAGACCCAAATCGGACAAATAGTCAATCGGCATGCTTTTGGCTGCACCAATTCGAACCCGATTTGATAATAATTATGTAATTGGGTGGTTGAATGGCCACCGAATCGGTAGATGTATGGGCATCTTAATACTTACATTGCCATATACCCTGAACAAGCTTGCAAATCAGATGTTTCTGACTGAAGTCTGACAAGATTAGCTGCATGCTTGTTACAGGTGTGTGATTCAGACCCTAGATCAGAAGGACTGCCAGGCAGGCTACTGGTATTGTTTACAAGGAAATAAATATGTCAGTCTCTGTAAATTTCTAACCAGGAATGTCACTAGAAGTAAAAATCTGAGGCTAGTGCCCCAGATCCTGTTACACGTGCCCCAAACATGTGGGTGTACCCACCGGCAGAGCCCAAATCATATTTGAGGATGTCGCTTGTCTCCGTTGCAATGACGATATGCTTCTAAGCAATCTTAGTGGGCAGTCTGCAGCCCACATAAATCCTCTCTTACTCGGCATGCAGGGGGAAGAGCTACAGATGCATTTCAGCCCAGCCAGGAAACCCATGAGGCCAGGCAGCCAATGAGAGAGGAGTGAGCCTCCCTCATGTGAACTGCCCACTGTGATCACAGAGAAGCGTCTCACTATAGCAACAGGGACAAGCAGCGACCCGTAACATTCAGCATTTCCGCCAGCCAGGTGAGCCAACCCAACACCACCAGCCAGTACAGCCCAGCACAGCATCATCACCCACCAGCACAGCCCAACATCACCAGCAGATGGGACTCCACGTCACTGCCAGGAAGCCCAGCACAGCATCACCATCAGCCAATACAGCCCAGCATAGCATCATAGCATCACAACCAGCAAACACAGCATTACCGCCAACCCAGAACAGCATAACCACCAGCTAAGCACAGCACCCAGGACAGCTAGCCAAGGACAAGACAGAAGTCATGTCCTTGGCTAGCTCTGCCTATTTATGTGAAATGTTACCTATTTATGATATTTCAGTTACACCGCTGCTAGGTTCATGTACATTTGGCCCCACCCATGACCATGCCCACTTTCGCACTGCATGGCCATGCCAGGGGTGCCCCAGATCTTCCAGGATCCTTGCAATGCCCCTGCCTCTCACGTCAGATTCCCTTTAAGGCTTTTAAAGTGAATGTTTACCGCTTTAAAAATAAAACAGTCAGATACTCACCTAAGGAGAGGGAAGGCTCGGTCCTGTTGAGCCTTCCCTCTCCTCTCCCATTGCCTGGTCCCGCGCAGGATCCCCCGTAGCAGTATTCGACCAGTTCGGTCAAATACTGCCACTTCCGCTGCCGAAGGGATGTTTCGGAAGCCTTCGGGAGCACTCGGGCTCCCGAAGACGGGCCGCTCCATACTACGCATGCGCGAGCGTCCTCTATGACGCAATCGCGCGAGCGTAGTATGGAGCGGCCCGCCTTCGGAAGCCCGAGTGCTCCCGAAGACCTCCGAAGTCCCTGCGGCTGCGGACGCGAACGGCTGCGGACGCGAACCGAAGGCACCGGGAGAGGAGAGGGAAGGCTCATTAGGACCGAGCCTTCCCTCTCCTTAGGTGAGTATCTGACTTTTTTACTTTGATAGCGGTACCCATTGGCTTTAAGGTTAGAAATTGACAACACAATATGTATAGTTGACCATATTTTGCATTTTTTGGGAAGTTACACCAACTAGTTTATTTTTGGTGTTTTCAGTACTCCATATGACAGGAAAAGGTGAAGGTAGAACATGGAATCCACATTTCATAAACCATGCCAATGGTTTGGAAAATTGACTATGGAAGGATGGCTGCTGTAAACATCTCTGGAGGGGTAACATTTGCCTACAAAACTGACACTTTCCATGCCAGACCTCTTATTTTTTAGGCCAGTTGGTGCTTGTCTGATGGTGTTTCTATGATAGTTTCCTAATTGGTTTCCCAAAACAGTGGTATGCTAACATGCTGGTGTCGAGTTACATGGTAAAACATTGCTTAGCTTACAACAAAGAAAGGGAATGTGAAACTATCAACCCCCAAAAGGGATTTGCAAGCATTTGGTGACATTGAGGACCTGATCAGTATTGCTCTGCATGGCCTCGTGATCACAGGTGACCTGTGATCATGAGCTGTTTTTCCTGATCACGAGGTCGGAATCCGAATTCGTGTTCACCTCTCGATCACGGCTTCAGTTCCAAATGCACTCGTGATCGTGGTTCAAATTCGACTCATGATAACGGATTTGGCCGTGATTATAACCTGAAAAACTACTGACTTTAGCGGTTAATAGCAAAGCCCCCTTACATGATATAAACACCAGATTTGCAGGGTATGTTATGTAGAACGGTGGGAAGAAGGGGAAACATTTTTTTCAAAAAGACCTTACAGTTCTTGAGAAAATCGATTTTCAAAATCGATTATATGATGTAAGGGGACTTTGCTATAGTCGGCGAGTTTTGGTATTTTTTTATCACAAATACTTTTTTCATTTGAAACTTTAGTATAGATTTTCTCAAAAACTATAAAGTCTTTTTGAAAACATTTTTTTTATGTTGTAGCGACTGATCACCTTTATAATTCATGCAATGTTGGTGATTGTAGCATGTATGGGGGCTTTGCTGTTAATGTTAAAGTCAAATCCGTGATCATGGCCGTGATCATAGATTCTACATGTAATCATGGCAAAAATCCGAGTTGAATTCGGAGCTTCGATTCAAATCCGGATCATGATCAGGGCTTATCTGAAATTTCGATTCTGCCGTGGCCGGATTTACTTGAATTCATGATTGGGGGTATCCGAGCATCACTAGTCCCGATATGAAACCTTTTAATGGTGATATTGCTTAATGAACAGCTGTCTTACCTTGGTAACAGCACAACCTCTCAGTCCCCAACAATCTCAACATTGCCTAAAACAAACTGTGCCAAGCTGCATATTGCTTTTCCAAATATCTTCTATATTTTTCCTTGTTAGGTGCTAGAAAAGTGTTTTGTAGCTAGCAATTTCTGGCCAAAAACTTAATAGGAATGTTTTCAAAGCTGTGTCCTCGTACCACGCGTTGCCAACAATACCTTTCGGGCTGCTTGAGCTGTGCATTATTATATAAATTTCATATAGTTGTTTTGTATAACGCCTTGCTTGCCAAAAAAATAGCAGACAGTGCTGTTGTTGTGATGTTTTCCATAAAAAAATGTGCCCAAAAAATAAAATGTTCTATTGAGTGACAATAAAAAGTCATTTTCTCCATAAATATGAAATGGGAAAAAAACACATGAAGATACTCAACAAAGCTGTACACAACAAGGTTTTTAGGTAGATGAAATCACACTGTAGGAAAACAAGGCATGTTATAGATCTAAGACCGCGTACATACTGTCTACTTCTGTCAACTTTTCACCATCCATATGAAGTGTGGTGTGAAGGATATTCCCAACTCTCCAACCAGGAGCCACTGAGCCATGGCGGAGTTTTTAAAGACACTGGACTCCATGCAATTTCTGTAGGACCCCAAGCCCATAGTAATAAAATCTTTGCTCTCCATGACCACTAATTGCAACATGATAGGATATAAAAGTATTTAGTGCCACTGTGCAGGAGCATCTGCACAGGGATGTGTTTACCATCCAGGGCTTTTTTTAATAATTAACTAATTTGGCATTTTGGTGAGACCCTTCGCTGGTACTGCACCCATGCTGCTCAATGAGTTTGGGCATTACTTTCCTCTTCACGTCTTTAGATTGTCCATCTGGAAGGTGTACTAAATGAGCGCTTTCCGCTTTGGCCAAAAACTTGCAGGTAACAAAAACAAACCACAAACCACAAACTCATCAAACTCATTAAAAATACATTGCAATGCTGTTAACTTGGTATTAGTGCAGCTACACTATACTTACATCAAAGTCACTAGTAGGCATTCTACAGCATAGAGGATGTGAAATCTTGCGCTGCTAGGGCAGTGATCAAGGATGGCTGAATTGGGTCACTCTTTAGCTGCTCCTTTAAAGCCCGGCTGTCAGAAAGGCTTGGTCGAGGAAACAAAAGTAGAGAAGGAGGAGCGCTCCATAGTGTAATACCGCTTTATTAAAACAAATTGCACAAAATAAAAATTCACTTACTAGGTGCAAGTTGAATACTACCTACTGTAAGTGACAGCAACATAGGAGAAAAGTAATTTATGGCTTATTTTACTCTGGAAAAAACGTACTTCTTATTTGTTTATGTTTGCACATATATTACATTTTACAAATTTTCCCCATAGTGCTTCTTTAAATAAAGTAATTATTACATTTTACAAATTTTCCCCATAGTGCTTCTTTAAATAAAGTAATTATTGATTTGTAATTCCACTGAATCGCCCTTTTTTCCTTGAAAACAGCTATATTTGAATGGCTTACCATAAGAGTTGAATTGGAGCAGCATTATTGTAACAGCAAACAAACAAACAAAAAATCCCTTTTATTATTCAATCTGTACAAGATTTTTTTACGATTTCCATAGGATATAGTAAAAAGATGCAACATTGCACCAATCCAGTGCTACAGTCTTCAAATATGTTGCATGGAAGCTGAGGATAATACACTAATGAGGAGTGCCAAAGAATTATAAGTATATTTTAAAAGAGAAATGTAAAATGGAATGTGGCTAACCTTCTACAGTCACAGCTAAGAGTGTGATCTGTCTCTAGTGCATATTGGGGCTGGTACTACTTTTGTTTTACATTGCTGTAACCAGTCTTTACTATTGCGCATTTGACAACACGTTTTCACATGTCTCTAAAGCTGATTTGTAGAGGAGGTATCAGTGTAATGTATGCAATACAAATTGTTAGAAGTTTCTCAACATAGTTACTTTAATTTGCAGTATAGTAAAACAACCACAAGATGTCACTGTGTACAATGTAATGGCAATCTTTATGGGATTGTCATTTCCTGTATTTACAATGTATTCTCTCTGTTCTAAGCAAGCTGAATTTCCTGATGGTTATATATGATCTATTTCTGTATGTCTTTCTTCAGTAAAGGTTCTTACTTTTTATACTGCGTGTACAGAACACTATGCTCCAACACAAATTAGGTAAGTTGAAAGTAAGATATAATCAGGTAGGATGTGTGATTAACAATTGTCTGCTATTACAGTGGTTTGCAAAAGTATTCGGCCCGCTTGAAAATTTCCACATTTTATCATATTACTGCCACAAACATGAATCAATTTTATTGGAATTCCTCATGAAAGACCAGAACAAAGTGGTGTACACGTGAGCAGTGAAACGGAAATCATACATGATTCCAAACATTAAAAAAAAAAAAAAAAATAACTGCAAAGTGGGGTGTGCACAATTATTCAGCCCCTTGAGTCAATACTTTGTAGAAACACCTTTTGCTGCAATTACAGCTGCCAGTCTTTTAGGGTATGTCTCTACCAGCTTTGCACATTTAGAGACTGAAATCCTTGCCCATTCTTCTTTGTAAAAAAGCTTTAGCTCAGTCAGATTAGATGGACAGCGTTTGTGAACAGCAGTTTTCAGATCTTGCCACAGATTCTCGATTGGATTTAGATCTGGACTTTGACCAGGCCATTTTAACACATAGATATGTTTTGTTTTAAACCATTCCATTTTTGCCCTGGCTTTATGTTTAGGGTCGTTGTCCTGCTAGAAGGTGAATCTCCGCCCCAGTCTCAAGTCTTTTGCAGACTCCAAGAGGTTTTCTTACAAGATTGCCCTGTATTTGGCTCCATCCATCTTCCCACCAACTCTGACCAGCTTCCCTGTCCCTGCTGAAGAGAAGCACCCCCAGAGCATGATGCTGCCACCACCATATTTGACAGTGGGGATGGTGTGTTCAGAGTGATGTGTAGTGTTAGTTTTCCGCCATACATAGCGTTTTGCATTTTGGGCAAAAAGTTCCATTTTGGTCTCATCTGACCAGAGGACCTTCTTCCACATGTTTGCTGTGTCCCCCACATGGCTTGTTGAGGCAAACTGCAAACGGGACTTCTTATGCTTTTCTGTTAACAATGGCTTTATTCTTGTCACTCTTCTGTAAAGGCCAACTCTGTGCAGTGCACGACTAATAGTTGTCCTATAGATAGATTCTCCCACCTGAGCTGTAGATCTCTGCAGCTCATCCAGAGTCACCATGGGCCTCTTGACTGCATTTCTGATCAGTGCTCTCCTTGTTCGGCCTGTGAGTTTAGGTGGACGGCCTTTACAATTGTGCCATACTCCTTCCATTAGTGATGCTCGGATACCCCTTTTTATTATTCGAGTTTGGTCGAATTCGAATAGTAAATTATTCGAATTCAGTCGAATATTCGAGTCGAATATTTTTTACTATTCGATTCGACCTCGGACTTCGAGCTCACTATTCGAGTCGGTATTCGAGCTCATTATTCGAGCTGACTATTCGAATTGGCCTTAAATAGCTTCCAACACTTGTTTTGAGGGTGAATGATGCAAGAAACATCTTTTTTTTCCAAGTAACAACAGCAAGTGATTATGTGGGGATGTTCCTTTAAAAAAAAAAAGGTGGAAAGAGAAGTTGTGTCCAGAATTTTGTTCAGTACTGTATATACTTCTTCTTCTTCTTCTTCTTCTTTTTTATCTTCTATATCTTCTTCTTCTTCTTCTATATCTTCTTCTTCTATATCTTCTTCTTCTATATCTTCTTCTATATCTTCTTCTTCTTCTTCTATATTGTCTTCTTCTTCTTCTTCATCTTCTTCTTCATCTTCTTCATCTTCTTCATCATCATCTTCTTCTTCATCTTCTTCTTCATCTTCTTCTTCATCTTCTTCATCTTCTTCTTCTTCATCTTCATCTTCTTTTTCTTCTTCTTCATCTTCTTCATCTTCTTCTTCTTCATCTTCTTCATCTTCTTCTTCTTCATCTTCTTCATCTTCTTCATCTTCTTCATCTTCTTCTTCATCTTCTTCTTCTACATCTTCTTCATCTTCTTCATCTTCTTCTTCTTCATCTTCTTCATCTTCTTCTTCATCTTCTTCATCTTCTTCATCTTCTTCTTCTTCATCTTCTTCATCTTCTTCTTCTTCATCTTCTTCTTCTTCATCTTCTTCTCCTTCTTCTTCTTCTTCTTCTCCTTCTTTTTCTATATCGTCTTCTTCTTCTTCACTTATTTCTCTTTTATATTTTTTTTTAAAGTAATGCAGCTATTTTTGAGCGTAATAAATAGCTGGTGGCGCACGCATGTTGGAAGCGCCATTGTATGTGCTACCTGGCAGTGGAAACACACAGACAGCAGGAGGTAAATTCAGCAGCAGCAGCAGGAGGAGGCGGATGATTGTGTGGCAGCAGGCAGTCAATGAGGCAGGCAGCGAGACATAATAGGCTGTGTGGTACCTAGCGGTGGTACCAGGCCATAAATACACAGCATGAGGTTCCAGACAGCGGTTGTGAAGCCCACATCATGTCCAATACACAACTGGGACAACACAGTTTTCAACCCGGACACCTCTAAAAATAATATCACACAGTATTAATAAAAAGTATATATAATTTTTTTGTTTTTTTAAAGAAATGCAGCTATTTTTGAGCGTAACAAATAGCTGGTGGCGCACGCATGTTGGAAGCGCCATTGTATGTGCTCCCTGGCAGTGGAAACACACAGACAGCAGGAGGTAAATTCAGCAGCAGGAGGAGGAGGATGAGTGTGTGGCAGCAGGCAGTCAATGAGGCAGGCAGCGTGACATAATAGCCCTGGTACCTAGCGGTGATACCAGGGTGTAAATAAACACAACAGGAGGTCCCAGACAGCGGTCGTGCAGCCCACATTGTGTCCAATACACAACTGGGACAACACAGTTTTCAACCCGGGCACCTCAGAAAAAATAAACCTTTTTTTTATGGTTTTTTGGTTTTGTTTGTAAAACAAATTACACAGATATATAGCTATTGTTTGACATTATAGCTGGTGGCATAGTGGCAGCAGAAGGTAAATCTGTGTACCCTGGCGTTGGGAAACACAGACAGACAGCAGCAGCAGCAGGAGGAATGGAGGAGTAATTATGTGAGCAGCTATTGTTTGACGTAATAGCTGGTGGCAGAGTGGTAGCAGAAGGTAATTCTGTGTACCCTGGCAGTGGGAAACACAGACAGACAGCAGCAGCAGCAGGAGGAATGGAGGAGTATTGTGAGTGTGGCAGCAGGCAGGCAGCGTGACATAATAGCCCTGGTACCTAGCGGTGATACCAGGGCGTAAATAAACACAACAGGAGGTCCCAGACAGCGGTCGTGCAGCCCACATTGTGTCCAATACACAACTGGGACAACACAGTTTTCAACCCGGGCACCTCAGAAAAATTAAACCTTTTTTTTTTTATGGTTTTTTGGTTTTGTTTGTAAAACAAATTACACAGATATATAGCTATTGTTTGACATTATAGCTGGTGGCATAGTGGCAGCAGAAGGTAAATCTGTGTACCCTGGCGTTGGGAAACACAGACAGACAGCAGCAGCAGCAGGAGGAATGGAGGAGTAATTATGTGAGCAGCTATTGTTTGACGTAATAGCTGGTGGCAGAGTGGCAGCAGAAGGTAATTCTGTGTACCCTGGCAGTGGGAAACACAGACAGACAGCAGCAGCAGCAGGAGGAATGGAGGAGTATTGTGAGTGTGGCAGCAGGCAGGCAGCGTGACATAATAGCCCTGGTACCTAGCGGTGATACCAGGGCGTAAATAAACACAACAGGAGGTCCCAGACAGCGGTCGTGCAGCCCACATTGTGTCCAATACACAACTGGGACAACACAGTTTTCAACCCGGGCACCTCAGAAAAATTAAACCTTTTTTTTATGGTTTTTTGGTTTTGTTTGTAAAACAAATTACACAGATATATAGCTATTGTTTGACGTAATAGCTGGTGGCATAGTGGCAGCAGAAGGTAAATCTGTGTACCCTGGCGTTGGGAAACACAGACAGACAGCAGCAGCAGCAGGAGGAATGGAGGAGTAATTATGTGAGCAGCTATTGTTTGACGTAATAGCTGGTGGCAGAGTGGCAGCAGAAGGTAATTCTGTGTACCCTGGCAGTGGGAAACACAGACAGACAGCAGCAGCAGCAGGAGGAATGGAGGAGTATTGTGAGTGTGGCAGCAGGCAGGCAGCGTGACATAATAGCCCTGGTACCTAGCGGTGATACCAGGGCGTAAATAAACACAACAGGAGGTCCCAGACAGCGGTCGTGCAGCCCACATTGTGTCCAATACACAACTGGGACAACACAGTTTTCAACCCGGGCACCTCAGAAAAATTAAACCTTTTTTTTTTATGGTTTTTTGGTTTTGTTTGTAAAACAAATTACACAGATATATAGCTATTGTTTGACGTAATAGCTGGTGGCATAGTGGCAGCAGAAGGTAAATCTGTGTACCCTGGCGTTGGGAAACACAGACAGACAGCAGCAGCAGCAGGAGGAATGGAGGAGTAATTATGTGAGCAGCTATTGTTTGACGTAATAGCTGGTGGCAGAGTGGCAGCAGAAGGTAATTCTGTGTACCCTGGCAGTGGGAAACACAGACAGACAGCAGCAGCAGCAGGAGGAATGGAGGAGTATTGTGAGTGTGGCAGCAGGCAGGCAGCGTGACATAATAGCCCTGGTACCTAGCGGTGATACCAGGGCGTAAATAAACACAACAGGAGGTCCCAGACAGCGGTCGTGCAGCCCACATTGTGTCCAATACACAACTGGGACAACACAGTTTTCAACCCGGGCACCTCAGAAAAATTAAACCTTTTTTTTATGGTTTTTTGGTTTTGTTTGTAAAACAAATTACACAGATATATAGCTATTGTTTGACGTAATAGCTGGTGGCATAGTGGCAGCAGAAGGTAAATCTGTGTACCCTGGCGTTGGGAAACACAGACAGACAGCAGCAGCGGCAGGAGGAATGGAGGAGTAATTATGTGAGCAGCTATTGTTTGACGTAATAGCTGGTGGCAGAGTGGCAGCAGAAGGTAATTCTGTGTACCCTGGCAGTGGGAAACACAGACAGACAGCAGCAGCAGCAGGAGGAATGGAGGAGTATTGTGAGTGTGGCAGCAGGCAGGCAGCGTGACATAATAGCCCTGGTACCTAGCGGTGATACCAGGGCGTAAATAAACACAACAGGAGGTCCCAGACAGCGGTCGTGCAGCCCACATTGTGTCCAATACACAACTGGGACAAC
Source organism: Hyperolius riggenbachi (assembly GCF_040937935.1). NCBI lineage: Eukaryota > Metazoa > Chordata > Amphibia > Anura > Hyperoliidae > Hyperolius > Hyperolius riggenbachi. The sequence continues at coordinate 227,179,157 of NC_090652.1, read as the reverse complement.
ACAGTTTTCAACCCGGGCACCTCAGAAAAATTAAACCTTTTTTTTTTATGGTTTTTTGGTTTTGTTTGTAAAACAAATTACACAGATATCTAGCTATTGTTTGACGTAATAGCTGGTGGCATAGTGGCAGCAGAAGGTAAATCTGTGTACCCTGGCGTTGGGAAACACAGACAGACAGCAGCAGCAGCAGGAGGAATGGAGGAGTAATTATGTGAGCAGCTATTGTTTGACATAATAGCTGGTGGCAGAGTGGCAGCAGAAGGTAATTCTGTGTACCCTGGCAGTGGGAAACACAAACAGACAGCAGCAGCAGCAGGAGGAATGGAGGAGTATTGTGAGTGTGGCAGCAGGCAGGCAGCGTAACATAATAGCCCTGGTACCTAGCGGTGATACCAGGGCGTAAATAAACACAACAGGAGGTCCCAGACAGCGGTCGTGCAGCCCACATTGTGTCCAATACACAACTGGGACAACACAGTTTTCAACCCGGGCACCTCAGAAAAATTAAACCTTTTTTTTTTAATGTTTTTTTTGGTTTTATTGGTAAAACAAATTACACAGATATATAGCTATTGTTTGACGTAATAGCTGGTGGCATAGTGGCAGCAGAAGGTAAATCTGTGTACCCTGGCGTTGGGAAACACAGACAGACAGCAGCAGCAGAAGGAGGAATGGAGGAGTAATTATGTGAGCAGCTATTGTTTGACATAATAGCTGGTGGCAGAGTGGCAGCAGAAGGTAATTCTGTGTACCCTGGCAGTGGGAAACACAGACAGACAGCAGCAGCAGCAGGAGGAATGGAGGAGTATTGTGAGTGTGGCAGCAGGCAGGCAGCGTGACATAATAGCCCTGGTACCTAGCGGTGATACCAGGGCGTAAATAAACACAACAGGAGGTCCCAGACAGCGGTTGTGCAGCCCACATTGTGTCCAATACACAACTGGGACAACACAGTTTTCAACCCGGGCACCTCAGAAAAATTAAACCTTTTTTTATGGTTTTTTGGTTTTGTTTGTAAAACAAATTACACAGATATATAGCTATTGTTTGACGTAATAGCTGGTGGCATAGTGGCAGCAGAAGGTAAATCTGTGTACCCTGGCGTTGGGAAACACAGACAGACAGCAGCAGCAGCAGGAGGAATGGAGGAGTAATTATGTGAGCAGCTATTGTTTGACGTAATAGCTGGTGGCAGAGTGGCAGCAGAAGGTAATTCTGTGTACCCTGGCAGTGGGAAACACAGACAGACAGCAGCAGCAGCAGGAGGAATGGAGGAGTATTGTGAGTGTGGCAGCAGGCAGGCAGCGTAACATAATAGCCCTGGTACCTAGCGGTGATACCAGGGCATAAATAAACACAACAGGAGGTCCCAGACAGCGGTCGTGCAGCCCACATTGTGTCCAATACACAACTGGGACAACACAGTTTTCAACCCGGGCACCTCAGAAAAATTAAACCTTTTTTTTTAATGTTTTTTTTGGTTTTATTGGTAAAACAAATTACACAGATATATAGCTATTGTTTGACGTAATAGCTGGTGGCATAGTGGCAGCAGAAGGTAAATCTGTGTACCCTGGCGTTGGGAAACACAGACAGACAGCAGCAGCAGAAGGAGGAATGGAGGAGTAATTATGTGAGCAGCTATTGTTTGACATAATAGCTGGTGGCAGAGTGGCAGCAGAAGGTAATTATGTGTACCCTGGCAGTGGGAAACACAGACAGACAGCAGCAGCAGCAGGAGGAATGGAGGAGTATTGTGAGTGTGGCAGCAGGCAGGCAGCGTGACATAATAGCCCTGGTACCTAGCGGTGATACCAGGGCGTAAATAAACACAACAGGAGGTCCCAGACAGCGGTTGTGCAGCCCACATTGTGTCCAATACACAACTGGGACAACACAGTTTTCAACCCGGGCACCTCAGAAAAATTAAACCTTTTTTTTTTATGGTTTTTTGGTTTTGTTTGTAAAACAAATTACACAGATATATAGCTATTGTTTGACGTAATAGCTGGTGGCATAGTGGCAGCAGAAGGTAAATCTGTGTACCCTGGCGTTGGGAAACGCAGACAGACAGCAGCAGCAGCAGGAGGAATGGAGGAGTAATTATGTGAGCAGCTATTGTTTGACGTAATAGCTGGTGGCAGAGTGGCAGCAGAAGGTAATTCTGTGTACCCTGGCAGTGGGAAACACAGACAGACAGCAGCAGCAGCAGGAGGAATGGAGGAGTATTGTGAGTGTGGCAGCAGGCAGGCAGCGTAACATAATAGCCCTGGTACCTAGCGGTGATACCAGGGCGTAAATAAACACAACAGGAGGTCCCAGACAGCGGTCGTGCAGCCCACATTGTGTCCAATACACAACTGGGACAACACAGTTTTCAACCCGGGCACCTCAGAAAAATTAAACCTTTTTTTTTTTATGGTTTTTTGGTTTTGTTTGTAAAACAAATTACACAGATATCTAGCTATTGTTTGACGTAATAGCTGGTGGCATAGTGGCAGCAGAAGGTAAATCTGTGTACCCTGGCGTTGGGAAACACAGACAGACAGCAGCAGCAGCAGGAGGAATGGAGGAGTAATTATGTGAGCAGCTATTGTTTGACATAATAGCTGGTGGCAGAGTGGCAGCAGAAGGTAATTCTGTGTACCCTGGCAGTGGGAAACACAAACAGACAGCAGCAGCAGCAGGAGGAATGGAGGAGTATTGTGAGTGTGGCAGCAGGCAGGCAGCGTAACATAATAGCCCTGGTACCTAGCGGTGATACCAGGGCGTAAATAAACACAACAGGAGGTCCCAGACAGCGGTCGTGCAGCCCACATTGTGTCCAATACACAACTGGGACAACACAGTTTTCAACCCGGGCACCTCAGAAAAATTAAACCTTTTTTTTTTAATGTTTTTTTTGGTTTTATTGGTAAAACAAATTACACAGATATATAGCTATTGTTTGACGTAATAGCTGGTGGCATAGTGGCAGCAGAAGGTAAATCTGTGTACCCTGGCGTTGGGAAACACAGACAGACAGCAGCAGCAGAAGGAGGAATGGAGGAGTAATTATGTGAGCAGCTATTGTTTGACATAATAGCTGGTGGCAGAGTGGCAGCAGAAGGTAATTCTGTGTACCCTGGCAGTGGGAAACACAGACAGACAGCAGCAGCAGCAGGAGGAATGGAGGAGTATTGTGAGTGTGGCAGCAGGCAGGCAGCGTGACATAATAGCCCTGGTACCTAGCGGTGATACCAGGGCGTAAATAAACACAACAGGAGGTCCCAGACAGCGGTTGTGCAGCCCACATTGTGTCCAATACACAACTGGGACAACACAGTTTTCAACCCGGGCACCTCAGAAAAATTAAACCTTTTTTTATGGTTTTTTGGTTTTGTTTGTAAAACAAATTACACAGATATATAGCTATTGTTTGACGTAATAGCTGGTGGCATAGTGGCAGCAGAAGGTAAATCTGTGTACCCTGGCGTTGGGAAACACAGACAGACAGCAGCAGCAGCAGGAGGAATGGAGGAGTAATTATGTGAGCAGCTATTGTTTGACGTAATAGCTGGTGGCAGAGTGGCAGCAGAAGGTAATTCTGTGTACCCTGGCAGTGGGAAACACAGACAGACAGCAGCAGCAGCAGGAGGAATGGAGGAGTATTGTGAGTGTGGCAGCAGGCAGGCAGCGTAACATAATAGCCCTGGTACCTAGCGGTGATACCAGGGCATAAATAAACACAACAGGAGGTCCCAGACAGCGGTCGTGCAGCCCACATTGTGTCCAATACACAACTGGGACAACACAGTTTTCAACCCGGGCACCTCAGAAAAATTAAACCTTTTTTTTTTTATGTTTTTTTTGGTTTTATTGGTAAAACAAATTACACAGATATATAGCTATTGTTTGACGTAATAGCTGGTGGCATAGTGGCAGCAGAAGGTAAATCTGTGTACCCTGGCGTTGGGAAACACAGACAGACAGCAGCAGCAGAAGGAGGAATGGAGGAGTAATTATGTGAGCAGCTATTGTTTGACATAATAGCTGGTGGCAGAGTGGCAGCAGAAGGTAATTATGTGTACCCTGGCAGTGGGAAACACAGACAGACAGCAGCAGCAGCAGGAGGAATGGAGGAGTATTGTGAGTGTGGCAGCAGGCAGGCAGCGTGACATAATAGCCCTGGTACCTAGCGGTGATACCAGGGCGTAAATAAACACAACAGGAGGTCCCAGACAGCGGTTGTGCAGCCCACATTGTGTCCAATACACAACTGGGACAACACAGTTTTCAACCCGGGCACCTCAGAAAAATTAAACCTTTTTTTTTTATGGTTTTTTGGTTTTGTTTGTAAAACAAATTACACAGATATATAGCTATTGTTTGACGTAATAGCTGGTGGCATAGTGGCAGCAGAAGGTAAATCTGTGTACCCTGGCGTTGGGAAACGCAGACAGACAGCAGCAGCAGCAGGAGGAATGGAGGAGTAATTATGTGAGCAGCTATTGTTTGACGTAATAGCTGGTGGCAGAGTGGCAGCAGAAGGTAATTCTGTGTACCCTGGCAGTGGGAAACACAGACAGACAGCAGCAGCAGCAGGAGGAATGGAGGAGTATTGTGAGTGTGGCAGCAGGCAGGCAGCGTAACATAATAGCCCTGGTACCTAGCGGTGATACCAGGGCGTAAATAAACACAACAGGAGGTCCCAGACAGCGGTGGTGCAGCCCACATTGTGTCCAATACACAACTGGGACAACACAGTTTTCAACCCGGGCACCTCAGAAAAATTAAACCTTTTTTTTTATGGTTTTTTGGTTTTGTTTGTAAAACAAATTACACAGATATATAGCTATTGTTTGACGTAATAGCTGGTGGCATAGTGGCAGCAGAAGGTAAATCTGTGTACCCTGGCGTTGGGAAACACAGACAGACAGCAGCAGCAGCAGGAGGAATGGAGGAGTAATTATGTGAGCAGCTATTGTTTGACGTAATAGCTGGTGGCAGAGTGGCAGCAGAAGGTAATTCTGTGTACCCTGGCAGTGGGAAACACAGACAGACAGCAGCAGCAGCAGGAGGAATGGAGGAGTATTGTGAGTGTAGCAGCAGGCAGGCAGCGTAACATAATAGCCCTGGTACCTAGCGGTGATACCAGGGCGTAAATAAACACAACAGGAGGTCCCAGACAGCGGTCGTGCAGCCCACATTGTGTCCAATACACAACTGGGACAACACAGTTTTCAACCCGGGCACCTCAGAAAAATTAAACCTTTTTTTTTAATGTTTTTTTTGGTTTTATTGGTAAAACAAATTACACAGATATATAGCTATTGTTTGATGTAATAGCTGGTGGCATAGTGGCAGCAGAAGGTAAATCTGTGTACCCTGGCGTTGGGAAACACAGACAGACAGCAGCAGCAGAAGGAGGAATGGAGGAGGAATTATGTGAGCAGCTATTGTTTGACATAATAGCTGGTGGCAGAGTGGCAGCAGAAGGTAATTCTGTGTACCCTGGCAGTGGGAAACACAGACAGACAGCAGCAGCAGCAGGAGGAATGGAGGAGTATTGTGAGTGTGGCAGCAGGCAGGCAGCGTGACATAATAGACATACAAATATCCAGGCACATCGCCTCTAGTTAGGACATTAAATAAATTTTAGGGAAAGGGAGGTGCTGAAGGGGGTGTGGCTAGAAACAGCAAAAATCAATTAACCCTTCGCACACTCACATGCAAATGTTCAAACAAATGCATTCACAGATTTACTCATCCAGGCACAACTGTTATCCCTACTGCTAAATTAAAAGCCAGGGTTTTAGTTCACAGAAGAATGCATTCTTATGCTTAGTCACCTATACTGCGCAGAAGTACCCAGGTAAACATAGGTGTCCTAACTCTGGCCCTGTAACATGCATAGTGCAGACATGCAAACACATTCATTGCATCAAACCTATCAATGGATTAGGAGCACACATCCTAACTTCCTCTCCTGGGAAAGACAGTGCATCTTACCAATCGCACAAGGGAGCTAACTTTATGTGTCCATGTGCACTATGCGCATACACCAGCATAAGCTGTCTGCATGCTGACAAACATACAGGGGAAGGGGGGAGTGCACCGAATTAGACCCTAGCCACAGGGGTCAATGATAAGAATAAACATACAAATATCCAGGCACATCGCCTCTAGTTAGGACATTAAATAAATTTTAGGGAAAGGGAGGTGCTGAAGGGGGTGTGGCTAGAAACAGCAAAAATCAATTAACCCTTCGCACACTCACATGCAAATGTTCAAACAAATGCATTCACAGATTTACTCATCCAGGCACAACTGTTATCCCTACTGCTAAATTAAAAGCCAGGGTTTTAGTTCACAGAAGAATGCATTCTTATGCTTAGTCACCTATACTGCGCAGAAGTACCCAGGTAAACATAGGTGTCCTAACTCTGGCCCTGTAACATGCATAGTGCAGACATGCAAACACATTCATTGCATCAAACCTATCAATGGATTAGGAGCACACATCCTAACTTCCTCTCCTGGGAAAGACAGTGCATCTTACCAATCGCACAAGGGAGCTAACTTTATGTGTCCATGTGCACTATGCGCATACACCAGCATAAGCTGTCTGCATGCTGACAAACATACAGGGGAAGGGGGGAGTGCACCGAATTAGACCCTAGCCACAGGGGTCAATGATAAGAATAAACATACAAATATCCAGGCACATCGCCTCTAGTTAGGACATTAAATAAATTTTAGGGAAAGGGAGGTGCTGAAGGGGGTGTGGCTAGAAACAGCAAAAATCAATTAACCCTTCGCACACTCACATGCAAATGTTCAAACAAATGCATTCACAGATTTACTCATCCAGGCACAACTGTTATCCCTACTGCTAAATTAAAAGCCAGGGTTTTAGTTCACAGAAGAATGCATTCTTATGCTTAGTCACCTATACTGCGCAGAAGTACCCAGGTAAACATAGGTGTCCTAACTCTGGCCCTGTAACATGCATAGTGCAGACATGCAAACACATTCATTGCATCAAACCTATCAATGGATTAGGAGCACACATCCTAACTTCCTCTCCTGGGAAAGACAGTGCATCTTACCAATCGCACAAGGGAGCTAACTTTATGTGTCCATGTGCACTATGCGCATACACCAGCATAAGCTGTCTGCATGCTGACAAACATACAGGGGAAGGGGGGAGTGCACCGAATTAGACCCTAGCCACAGGGGTCAATGATAAGAATAAACATACAAATATCCAGGCACATCGCCTCTAGTTAGGACATTAAATAAATTTTAGGGAAAGGGAGGTGCTGAAGGGGGTGTGGCTAGAAACAGCAAAAATCAATTAACCCTTCGCACACTCACATGCAAATGTTCAAACAAATGCATTCACAGATTTACTCATCCAGGCACAACTGTTATCCCTACTGCTAAATTAAAAGCCAGGGTTTTAGTTCACAGAAGAATGCATTCTTATGCTTAGTCACCTATACTGCGCAGAAGTACCCAGGTAAACATAGGTGTCCTAACTCTGGCCCTGTAACATGCATAGTGCAGACATGCAAACACATTCATTGCATCAAACCTATCAATGGATTAGGAGCACACATCCTAACTTCCTCTCCTGGGAAAGACAGTGCATCTTACCAATCGCACAAGGGAGCTAACTTTATGTGTCCATGTGCACTATGCGCATACACCAGCATAAGCTGTCTGCATGCTGACAAACATACAGGGGAAGGGGGGAGTGCACCGAATTAGACCCTAGCCACAGGGGTCAATGATAAGAATAAACATACAAATATCCAGGCACATCGCCTCTAGTTAGGACATTAAATAAATTTTAGGGAAAGGGAGGTGCTGAAGGGGGTGTGGCTAGAAACAGCAAAAATCAATTAACCCTTCGCACACTCACATGCAAATGTTCAAACAAATGCATTCACAGATTTACTCATCCAGGCACAACTGTTATCCCTACTGCTAAATTAAAAGCCAGGGTTTTAGTTCACAGAAGAATGCATTCTTATGCTTAGTCACCTATACTGCGCAGAAGTACCCAGGTAAACATAGGTGTCCTAACTCTGGCCCTGTAACATGCATAGTGCAGACATGCAAACACATTCATTGCATCAAACCTATCAATGGATTAGGAGCACACATCCTAACTTCCTCTCCTGGGAAAGACAGTGCATCTTACCAATCGCACAAGGGAGCTAACTTTATGTGTCCATGTGCACTATGCGCATACACCAGCATAAGCTGTCTGCATGCTGACAAACATACAGGGGAAGGGGGGAGTGCACCGAATTAGACCCTAGCCACAGGGGTCAATGATAAGAATAAACATACAAATATCCAGGCACATCGCCTCTAGTTAGGACATTAAATAAATTTTAGGGAAAGGGAGGTGCTGAAGGGGGTGTGGCTAGAAACAGCAAAAATCAATTAACCCTTCGCACACTCACATGCAAATGTTCAAACAAATGCATTCACAGATTTACTCATCCAGGCACAACTGTTATCCCTACTGCTAAATTAAAAGCCAGGGTTTTAGTTCACAGAAGAATGCATTCTTATGCTTAGTCACCTATACTGCGCAGAAGTACCCAGGTAAACATAGGTGTCCTAACTCTGGCCCTGTAACATGCATAGTGCAGACATGCAAACACATTCATTGCATCAAACCTATCAATGGATTAGGAGCACACATCCTAACTTCCTCTCCTGGGAAAGACAGTGCATCTTACCAATCGCACAAGGGAGCTAACTTTATGTGTCCATGTGCACTATGCGCATACACCAGCATAAGCTGTCTGCATGCTGACAAACATACAGGGGAAGGGGGGAGTGCACCGAATTAGACCCTAGCCACAGGGGTCAATGATAAGAATAAACATACAAATATCCAGGCACATCGCCTCTAGTTAGGACATTAAATAAATTTTAGGGAAAGGGAGGTGCTGAAGGGGGTGTGGCTAGAAACAGCAAAAATCAATTAACCCTTCGCACACTCACATGCAAATGTTCAAACAAATGCATTCACAGATTTACTCATCCAGGCACAACTGTTATCCCTACTGCTAAATTAAAAGCCAGGGTTTTAGTTCACAGAAGAATGCATTCTTATGCTTAGTCACCTATACTGCGCAGAAGTACCCAGGTAAACATAGGTGTCCTAACTCTGGCCCTGTAACATGCATAGTGCAGACATGCAAACACATTCATTGCATCAAACCTATCAATGGATTAGGAGCACACATCCTAACTTCCTCTCCTGGGAAAGACAGTGCATCTTACCAATCGCACAAGGGAGCTAACTTTATGTGTCCATGTGCACTATGCGCATACACCAGCATAAGCTGTCTGCATGCTGACAAACATACAGGGGAAGGGGGGAGTGCACCGAATTAGACCCTAGCCACAGGGGTCAATGATAAGAATAAACATACAAATATCCAGGCACATCGCCTCTAGTTAGGACATTAAATAAATTTTAGGGAAAGGGAGGTGCTGAAGGGGGTGTGGCTAGAAACAGCAAAAATCAATTAACCCTTCGCACACTCACATGCAAATGTTCAAACAAATGCATTCACAGATTTACTCATCCAGGCACAACTGTTATCCCTACTGCTAAATTAAAAGCCAGGGTTTTAGTTCACAGAAGAATGCATTCTTATGCTTAGTCACCTATACTGCGCAGAAGTACCCAGGTAAACATAGGTGTCCTAACTCTGGCCCTGTAACATGCATAGTGCAGACATGCAAACACATTCATTGCATCAAACCTATCAATGGATTAGGAGCACACATCCTAACTTCCTCTCCTGGGAAAGACAGTGCATCTTACCAATCGCACAAGGGAGCTAACTTTATGTGTCCATGTGCACTATGCGCATACACCAGCATAAGCTGTCTGCATGCTGACAAACATACAGGGGAAGGGGGGAGTGCACCGAATTAGACCCTAGCCACAGGGGTCAATGATAAGAATAAACATACAAATATCCAGGCACATCGCCTCTAGTTAGGACATTAAATAAATTTTAGGGAAAGGGAGGTGCTGAAGGGGGTGTGGCTAGAAACAGCAAAAATCAATTAACCCTTCGCACACTCACATGCAAATGTTCAAACAAATGCATTCACAGATTTACTCATCCAGGCACAACTGTTATCCCTACTGCTAAATTAAAAGCCAGGGTTTTAGTTCACAGAAGAATGCATTCTTATGCTTAGTCACCTATACTGCGCAGAAGTACCCAGGTAAACATAGGTGTCCTAACTCTGGCCCTGTAACATGCATAGTGCAGACATGCAAACACATTCATTGCATCAAACCTATCAATGGATTAGGAGCACACATCCTAACTTCCTCTCCTGGGAAAGACAGTGCATCTTACCAATCGCACAAGGGAGCTAACTTTATGTGTCCATGTGCACTATGCGCATACACCAGCATAAGCTGTCTGCATGCTGACAAACATACAGGGGAAGGGGGGAGTGCACCGAATTAGACCCTAGCCACAGGGGTCAATGATAAGAATAAACATACAAATATCCAGGCACATCGCCTCTAGTTAGGACATTAAATAAATTTTAGGGAAAGGGAGGTGCTGAAGGGGGTGTGGCTAGAAACAGCAAAAATCAATTAACCCTTCGCACACTCACATGCAAATGTTCAAACAAATGCATTCACAGATTTACTCATCCAGGCACAACTGTTATCCCTACTGCTAAATTAAAAGCCAGGGTTTTAGTTCACAGAAGAATGCATTCTTATGCTTAGTCACCTATACTGCGCAGAAGTACCCAGGTAAACATAGGTGTCCTAACTCTGGCCCTGTAACATGCATAGTGCAGACATGCAAACACATTCATTGCATCAAACCTATCAATGGATTAGGAGCACACATCCTAACTTCCTCTCCTGGGAAAGACAGTGCATCTTACCAATCGCACAAGGGAGCTAACTTTATGTGTCCATGTGCACTATGCGCATACACCAGCATAAGCTGTCTGCATGCTGACAAACATACAGGGGAAGGGGGGAGTGCACCGAATTAGACCCTAGCCACAGGGGTCAATGATAAGAATAAACATACAAATATCCAGGCACATCGCCTCTAGTTAGGACATTAAATTCGGTGCACTCCCCCCTTCCCCTGTATGTTTGTCAGCATGCAGACAGCTTATGCTGGTGTATGCGCATAGTGCACATGGACACATAAAGTTAGCTCCCTTGTGCGATTGGTAAGATGCACTGTCTTTCCCAGGAGAGGAAGTTAGGATGTGTGCTCCTAATCCATTGATAGGTTTGATGCAATGAATGTGTTTGCATGTCTGCACTATGCATGTTACAGGGCCAGAGTTAGGACACCTATGTTTACCTGGGTACTTCTGCGCAGTATAGGTGACTAAGCATAAGAATGCATTCTTCTGTGAACTAAAACCCTGGCTTTTAATTTAGCAGTAGGGATAACAGTTGTGCCTGGATGAGTAAATCTGTGAATGCATTTGTTTGAACATTTGCATGTGAGTGTGCGAAGGGTTAATTGATTTTTGCTGTTTCTAGCCACACCCCCTTCAGCACCTCCCTTTCCCTAAAATTTATTTAATGTCCTAACTAGAGGCGATGTGCCTGGATATTTGTATGTTTATTCTTATCATTGACCCCTGTGGCTAGGGTCTAATTCGGTGCACTCCCCCCTTCCCCTGTATGTTTGTCAGCATGCAGACAGCTTATGCTGGTGTATGCGCATAGTGCACATGGACACATAAAGTTAGCTCCCTTGTGCGATTGGTAAGATGCACTGTCTTTCCCAGGAGAGGAAGTTAGGATGTGTGCTCCTAATCCATTGATAGGTTTGATGCAATGAATGTGTTTGCATGTCTGCACTATGCATGTTACAGGGCCAGAGTTAGGACACCTATGTTTACCTGGGTACTTCTGCGCAGTATAGGTGACTAAGCATAAGAATGCATTCTTCTGTGAACTAAAACCCTGGCTTTTAATTTAGCAGTAGGGATAACAGTTGTGCCTGGATGAGTAAATCTGTGAATGCATTTGTTTGAACATTTGCATGTGAGTGTGCGAAGGGTTAATTGATTTTTGCTGTTTCTAGCCACACCCCCTTCAGCACCTCCCTTTCCCTAAAATTTATTTAATGTCCTAACTAGAGGCGATGTGCCTGGATATTTGTATGTTTATTCTTATCATTGACCCCTGTGGCTAGGGTCTAATTCGGTGCACTCCCCCCTTCCCCTGTATGTTTGTCAGCATGCAGACAGCTTATGCTGGTGTATGCGCATAGTGCACATGGACACATAAAGTTAGCTCCCTTGTGCGATTGGTAAGATGCACTGTCTTTCCCAGGAGAGGAAGTTAGGATGTGTGCTCCTAATCCATTGATAGGTTTGATGCAATGAATGTGTTTGCATGTCTGCACTATGCATGTTACAGGGCCAGAGTTAGGACACCTATGTTTACCTGGGTACTTCTGCGCAGTATAGGTGACTAAGCATAAGAATGCATTCTTCTGTGAACTAAAACCCTGGCTTTTAATTTAGCAGTAGGGATAACAGTTGTGCCTGGATGAGTAAATCTGTGAATGCATTTGTTTGAACATTTGCATGTGAGTGTGCGAAGGGTTAATTGATTTTTGCTGTTTCTAGCCACACCCCCTTCAGCACCTCCCTTTCCCTAAAATTTATTTAATGTCCTAACTAGAGGCGATGTGCCTGGATATTTGTATGTTTATTCTTATCATTGACCCCTGTGGCTAGGGTCTAATTCGGTGCACTCCCCCCTTCCCCTGTATGTTTGTCAGCATGCAGACAGCTTATGCTGGTGTATGCGCATAGTGCACATGGACACATAAAGTTAGCTCCCTTGTGCGATTGGTAAGATGCACTGTCTTTCCCAGGAGAGGAAGTTAGGATGTGTGCTCCTAATCCATTGATAGGTTTGATGCAATGAATGTGTTTGCATGTCTGCACTATGCATGTTACAGGGCCAGAGTTAGGACACCTATGTTTACCTGGGTACTTCTGCGCAGTATAGGTGACTAAGCATAAGAATGCATTCTTCTGTGAACTAAAACCCTGGCTTTTAATTTAGCAGTAGGGATAACAGTTGTGCCTGGATGAGTAAATCTGTGAATGCATTTGTTTGAACATTTGCATGTGAGTGTGCGAAGGGTTAATTGATTTTTGCTGTTTCTAGCCACACCCCCTTCAGCACCTCCCTTTCCCTAAAATTTATTTAATGTCCTAACTAGAGGCGATGTGCCTGGATATTTGTATGTTTATTCTTATCATTGACCCCTGTGGCTAGGGTCTAATTCGGTGCACTCCCCCCTTCCCCTGTATGTTTGTCAGCATGCAGACAGCTTATGCTGGTGTATGCGCATAGTGCACATGGACACATAAAGTTAGCTCCCTTGTGCGATTGGTAAGATGCACTGTCTTTCCCAGGAGAGGAAGTTAGGATGTGTGCTCCTAATCCATTGATAGGTTTGATGCAATGAATGTGTTTGCATGTCTGCACTATGCATGTTACAGGGCCAGAGTTAGGACACCTATGTTTACCTGGGTACTTCTGCGCAGTATAGGTGACTAAGCATAAGAATGCATTCTTCTGTGAACTAAAACCCTGGCTTTTAATTTAGCAGTAGGGATAACAGTTGTGCCTGGATGAGTAAATCTGTGAATGCATTTGTTTGAACATTTGCATGTGAGTGTGCGAAGGGTTAATTGATTTTTGCTGTTTCTAGCCACACCCCCTTCAGCACCTCCCTTTCCCTAAAATTTATTTAATGTCCTAACTAGAGGCGATGTGCCTGGATATTTGTATGTTTATTCTTATCATTGACCCCTGTGGCTAGGGTCTAATTCGGTGCACTCCCCCCTTCCCCTGTATGTTTGTCAGCATGCAGACAGCTTATGCTGGTGTATGCGCATAGTGCACATGGACACATAAAGTTAGCTCCCTTGTGCGATTGGTAAGATGCACTGTCTTTCCCAGGAGAGGAAGTTAGGATGTGTGCTCCTAATCCATTGATAGGTTTGATGCAATGAATGTGTTTGCATGTCTGCACTATGCATGTTACAGGGCCAGAGTTAGGACACCTATGTTTACCTGGGTACTTCTGCGCAGTATAGGTGACTAAGCATAAGAATGCATTCTTCTGTGAACTAAAACCCTGGCTTTTAATTTAGCAGTAGGGATAACAGTTGTGCCTGGATGAGTAAATCTGTGAATGCATTTGTTTGAACATTTGCATGTGAGTGTGCGAAGGGTTAATTGATTTTTGCTGTTTCTAGCCACACCCCCTTCAGCACCTCCCTTTCCCTAAAATTTATTTAATGTCCTAACTAGAGGCGATGTGCCTGGATATTTGTATGTTTATTCTTATCATTGACCCCTGTGGCTAGGGTCTAATTCGGTGCACTCCCCCCTTCCCCTGTATGTTTGTCAGCATGCAGACAGCTTATGCTGGTGTATGCGCATAGTGCACATGGACACATAAAGTTAGCTCCCTTGTGCGATTGGTAAGATGCACTGTCTTTCCCAGGAGAGGAAGTTAGGATGTGTGCTCCTAATCCATTGATAGGTTTGATGCAATGAATGTGTTTGCATGTCTGCACTATGCATGTTACAGGGCCAGAGTTAGGACACCTATGTTTACCTGGGTACTTCTGCGCAGTATAGGTGACTAAGCATAAGAATGCATTCTTCTGTGAACTAAAACCCTGGCTTTTAATTTAGCAGTAGGGATAACAGTTGTGCCTGGATGAGTAAATCTGTGAATGCATTTGTTTGAACATTTGCATGTGAGTGTGCGAAGGGTTAATTGATTTTTGCTGTTTCTAGCCACACCCCCTTCAGCACCTCCCTTTCCCTAAAATTTATTTAATGTCCTAACTAGAGGCGATGTGCCTGGATATTTGTATGTTTATTCTTATCATTGACCCCTGTGGCTAGGGTCTAATTCGGTGCACTCCCCCCTTCCCCTGTATGTTTGTCAGCATGCAGACAGCTTATGCTGGTGTATGCGCATAGTGCACATGGACACATAAAGTTAGCTCCCTTGTGCGATTGGTAAGATGCACTGTCTTTCCCAGGAGAGGAAGTTAGGATGTGTGCTCCTAATCCATTGATAGGTTTGATGCAATGAATGTGTTTGCATGTCTGCACTATGCATGTTACAGGGCCAGAGTTAGGACACCTATGTTTACCTGGGTACTTCTGCGCAGTATAGGTGACTAAGCATAAGAATGCATTCTTCTGTGAACTAAAACCCTGGCTTTTAATTTAGCAGTAGGGATAACAGTTGTGCCTGGATGAGTAAATCTGTGAATGCATTTGTTTGAACATTTGCATGTGAGTGTGCGAAGGGTTAATTGATTTTTGCTGTTTCTAGCCACACCCCCTTCAGCACCTCCCTTTCCCTAAAATTTATTTAATGTCCTAACTAGAGGCGATGTGCCTGGATATTTGTATGTTTATTCTTATCATTGACCCCTGTGGCTAGGGTCTAATTCGGTGCACTCCCCCCTTCCCCTGTATGTTTGTCAGCATGCAGACAGCTTATGCTGGTGTATGCGCATAGTGCACATGGACACATAAAGTTAGCTCCCTTGTGCGATTGGTAAGATGCACTGTCTTTCCCAGGAGAGGAAGTTAGGATGTGTGCTCCTAATCCATTGATAGGTTTGATGCAATGAATGTGTTTGCATGTCTGCACTATGCATGTTACAGGGCCAGAGTTAGGACACCTATGTTTACCTGGGTACTTCTGCGCAGTATAGGTGACTAAGCATAAGAATGCATTCTTCTGTGAACTAAAACCCTGGCTTTTAATTTAGCAGTAGGGATAACAGTTGTGCCTGGATGAGTAAATCTGTGAATGCATTTGTTTGAACATTTGCATGTGAGTGTGCGAAGGGTTAATTGATTTTTGCTGTTTCTAGCCACACCCCCTTCAGCACCTCCCTTTCCCTAAAATTTATTTAATGTCCTAACTAGAGGCGATGTGCCTGGATATTTGTATGTTTATTCTTATCATTGACCCCTGTGGCTAGGGTCTAATTCGGTGCACTCCCCCCTTCCCCTGTATGTTTGTCAGCATGCAGACAGCTTATGCTGGTGTATGCGCATAGTGCACATGGACACATAAAGTTAGCTCCCTTGTGCGATTGGTAAGATGCACTGTCTTTCCCAGGAGAGGAAGTTAGGATGTGTGCTCCTAATCCATTGATAGGTTTGATGCAATGAATGTGTTTGCATGTCTGCACTATGCATGTTACAGGGCCAGAGTTAGGACACCTATGTTTACCTGGGTACTTCTGCGCAGTATAGGTGACTAAGCATAAGAATGCATTCTTCTGTG
This sequence comes from Hyperolius riggenbachi, assembly GCF_040937935.1. Taxonomy (NCBI): domain Eukaryota; kingdom Metazoa; phylum Chordata; class Amphibia; order Anura; family Hyperoliidae; genus Hyperolius; species Hyperolius riggenbachi. The sequence continues at coordinate 227,162,775 of NC_090652.1, read as the reverse complement.
AACTAAAACCCTGGCTTTTAATTTAGCAGTAGGGATAACAGTTGTGCCTGGATGAGTAAATCTGTGAATGCATTTGTTTGAACATTTGCATGTGAGTGTGCGAAGGGTTAATTGATTTTTGCTGTTTCTAGCCACACCCCCTTCAGCACCTCCCTTTCCCTAAAATTTATTTAATGTCCTAACTAGAGGCGATGTGCCTGGATATTTGTATGTTTATTCTTATCATTGACCCCTGTGGCTAGGGTCTAATTCGGTGCACTCCCCCCTTCCCCTGTATGTTTGTCAGCATGCAGACAGCTTATGCTGGTGTATGCGCATAGTGCACATGGACACATAAAGTTAGCTCCCTTGTGCGATTGGTAAGATGCACTGTCTTTCCCAGGAGAGGAAGTTAGGATGTGTGCTCCTAATCCATTGATAGGTTTGATGCAATGAATGTGTTTGCATGTCTGCACTATGCATGTTACAGGGCCAGAGTTAGGACACCTATGTTTACCTGGGTACTTCTGCGCAGTATAGGTGACTAAGCATAAGAATGCATTCTTCTGTGAACTAAAACCCTGGCTTTTAATTTAGCAGTAGGGATAACAGTTGTGCCTGGATGAGTAAATCTGTGAATGCATTTGTTTGAACATTTGCATGTGAGTGTGCGAAGGGTTAATTGATTTTTGCTGTTTCTAGCCACACCCCCTTCAGCACCTCCCTTTCCCTAAAATTTATTTAATGTCCTAACTAGAGGCGATGTGCCTGGATATTTGTATGTTTATTCTTATCATTGACCCCTGTGGCTAGGGTCTAATTCGGTGCACTCCCCCCTTCCCCTGTATGTTTGTCAGCATGCAGACAGCTTATGCTGGTGTATGCGCATAGTGCACATGGACACATAAAGTTAGCTCCCTTGTGCGATTGGTAAGATGCACTGTCTTTCCCAGGAGAGGAAGTTAGGATGTGTGCTCCTAATCCATTGATAGGTTTGATGCAATGAATGTGTTTGCATGTCTGCACTATGCATGTTACAGGGCCAGAGTTAGGACACCTATGTTTACCTGGGTACTTCTGCGCAGTATAGGTGACTAAGCATAAGAATGCATTCTTCTGTGAACTAAAACCCTGGCTTTTAATTTAGCAGTAGGGATAACAGTTGTGCCTGGATGAGTAAATCTGTGAATGCATTTGTTTGAACATTTGCATGTGAGTGTGCGAAGGGTTAATTGATTTTTGCTGTTTCTAGCCACACCCCCTTCAGCACCTCCCTTTCCCTAAAATTTATTTAATGTCCTAACTAGAGGCGATGTGCCTGGATATTTGTATGTTTATTCTTATCATTGACCCCTGTGGCTAGGGTCTAATTCGGTGCACTCCCCCCTTCCCCTGTATGTTTGTCAGCATGCAGACAGCTTATGCTGGTGTATGCGCATAGTGCACATGGACACATAAAGTTAGCTCCCTTGTGCGATTGGTAAGATGCACTGTCTTTCCCAGGAGAGGAAGTTAGGATGTGTGCTCCTAATCCATTGATAGGTTTGATGCAATGAATGTGTTTGCATGTCTGCACTATGCATGTTACAGGGCCAGAGTTAGGACACCTATGTTTACCTGGGTACTTCTGCGCAGTATAGGTGACTAAGCATAAGAATGCATTCTTCTGTGAACTAAAACCCTGGCTTTTAATTTAGCAGTAGGGATAACAGTTGTGCCTGGATGAGTAAATCTGTGAATGCATTTGTTTGAACATTTGCATGTGAGTGTGCGAAGGGTTAATTGATTTTTGCTGTTTCTAGCCACACCCCCTTCAGCACCTCCCTTTCCCTAAAATTTATTTAATGTCCTAACTAGAGGCGATGTGCCTGGATATTTGTATGTTTATTCTTATCATTGACCCCTGTGGCTAGGGTCTAATTCGGTGCACTCCCCCCTTCCCCTGTATGTTTGTCAGCATGCAGACAGCTTATGCTGGTGTATGCGCATAGTGCACATGGACACATAAAGTTAGCTCCCTTGTGCGATTGGTAAGATGCACTGTCTTTCCCAGGAGAGGAAGTTAGGATGTGTGCTCCTAATCCATTGATAGGTTTGATGCAATGAATGTGTTTGCATGTCTGCACTATGCATGTTACAGGGCCAGAGTTAGGACACCTATGTTTACCTGGGTACTTCTGCGCAGTATAGGTGACTAAGCATAAGAATGCATTCTTCTGTGAACTAAAACCCTGGCTTTTAATTTAGCAGTAGGGATAACAGTTGTGCCTGGATGAGTAAATCTGTGAATGCATTTGTTTGAACATTTGCATGTGAGTGTGCGAAGGGTTAATTGATTTTTGCTGTTTCTAGCCACACCCCCTTCAGCACCTCCCTTTCCCTAAAATTTATTTAATGTCCTAACTAGAGGCGATGTGCCTGGATATTTGTATGTTTATTCTTATCATTGACCCCTGTGGCTAGGGTCTAATTCGGTGCACTCCCCCCTTCCCCTGTATGTTTGTCAGCATGCAGACAGCTTATGCTGGTGTATGCGCATAGTGCACATGGACACATAAAGTTAGCTCCCTTGTGCGATTGGTAAGATGCACTGTCTTTCCCAGGAGAGGAAGTTAGGATGTGTGCTCCTAATCCATTGATAGGTTTGATGCAATGAATGTGTTTGCATGTCTGCACTATGCATGTTACAGGGCCAGAGTTAGGACACCTATGTTTACCTGGGTACTTCTGCGCAGTATAGGTGACTAAGCATAAGAATGCATTCTTCTGTGAACTAAAACCCTGGCTTTTAATTTAGCAGTAGGGATAACAGTTGTGCCTGGATGAGTAAATCTGTGAATGCATTTGTTTGAACATTTGCATGTGAGTGTGCGAAGGGTTAATTGATTTTTGCTGTTTCTAGCCACACCCCCTTCAGCACCTCCCTTTCCCTAAAATTTATTTAATGTCCTAACTAGAGGCGATGTGCCTGGATATTTGTATGTTTATTCTTATCATTGACCCCTGTGGCTAGGGTCTAATTCGGTGCACTCCCCCCTTCCCCTGTATGTTTGTCAGCATGCAGACAGCTTATGCTGGTGTATGCGCATAGTGCACATGGACACATAAAGTTAGCTCCCTTGTGCGATTGGTAAGATGCACTGTCTTTCCCAGGAGAGGAAGTTAGGATGTGTGCTCCTAATCCATTGATAGGTTTGATGCAATGAATGTGTTTGCATGTCTGCACTATGCATGTTACAGGGCCAGAGTTAGGACACCTATGTTTACCTGGGTACTTCTGCGCAGTATAGGTGACTAAGCATAAGAATGCATTCTTCTGTGAACTAAAACCCTGGCTTTTAATTTAGCAGTAGGGATAACAGTTGTGCCTGGATGAGTAAATCTGTGAATGCATTTGTTTGAACATTTGCATGTGAGTGTGCGAAGGGTTAATTGATTTTAGCGTGACATAATAGCCCTGGTACCTAGCGGTGATACCAGGGCGTAAATAAACACAACAGGAGGTCCCAGACAGCGGTCGTGCAGCCCACATTGTGTCCAATACACAACTGGGACAACACAGTTTTCAACCTGGGAACCTCAGAAAAATTAAACCTTTTTTTTTTATGGTTTTTTGGTTTTGTTTGTAAAACAAATTACACAGATATATAGCTATTGTTTGACGTAACAGCTGGTGGCAGAGTGGCAGCAGAAGGTAAATCTGTGTACCCTGACAGTGGGAAACACAGACAGACAGCAGAAGGGCAGTACACAGCAGCCCACTGTAGGTGTAAAATGTGTGGCTGCAGGCGACGTAATAGTCAAAGTGAACCAGGCTGGCTTAGTGAGCAGGAGCCAGGAGGTGGTAAAGGGTGGTAAGGCACATTAACGATGGTTCTTCAGTTCATGTCCCCTTCTCGCCGACAACAGGGGCCAGGAACTCGCCTTCCACCCACGCCTGGTTCATCTTGAGAAACGTCAGTCTGTCCACAGACTTGTGAGACAGACGTGAGCGTTTCTCGGTGACCACGCCACCAGCTGCACTGAAGCAGCGCTCGGACAGCACGCTGGAAGGGGGACAGGACAGCACTTCCAGGGCGTACTGCGCCAGCTCGCTCCAGATCTCCAGGCGCTTGACCCAATACTCCATGGGATCAACAGAGGCATCGCTGTCAAGCCCGCTGTAGGACCCCATGTAGTCAGCCACCATTCGGGTCAGGCGCTGGCTGTGACCGGAGGAGGATGCTGCTGCATGCACCTCCTCTCTAGTCACTGCTGCCGGAGCCTCTACAGTCCTGTAGAGCTCGTTGCTGAGAGACAGCAGGTCTGTGGGGCGCTTGCTGCTGGATGCAGGCACCTGCCGCTGCCTCTGTGCTGGCTGGACAGTGGGGTGGAAGGCTGGGGGAAGGCTTCCTCCAAGCGCTCAACAAGGGCCTGCTGCAAGCTCCTTATTTGTTGCGCTGGGTCTCCTCCTGCAGGCGGCAGGAACTGGCTCAACTTCCCCTTGAGGCATGGGTCCAACATCATGCTGATCCAGATCTCCTCCCTCTGCTTCATCTGGATCACTCTGGGGTCCCTGCGCAGGCACGCCAGCATGTGCGCTGCCATTGGGAAGAGGCGGGCCACGTGTGCTGGCACATCGATGGCAGTGCTGCTGTCCTCATCCTCCTCCTCTGCCGCCTCATCCTCTCTCCACCCCCGCACCAACTCAGCTGCGCTGTGCTGATCCCCCTCATCAGCAGCAAGGTCAGGGACCTCCACCAAGTCCTCCTCCTCCTCCCCCTCAGAGGTGGACTGTGCAGCTGCTTGCCGCTCCTGCTGGTCCAAGGCTGCCGCTCCCTGTTCCAGCAAAGCATCGAGGGCCCTGTTCAGCAGACAAACCAGGGGCACCCACTCGCAGACCATAGCATGGTCCCTGCTCACCATGTTAGTGGCCTGCAGAAAGGGAGCCAGCACTAAGCACACCTGCTGCATGTGCCTCCAGTCATCATCGGGGACGATGGACGGGATGTTGCTGGTCTTGTCCCTTCTCTGAGCGGCGGAAACAGTGGCCAGGGCAAGGTACTGGTTGACAGCGTGCTTCTGTTCAACCAGACGCTCCAACATCGCCAGGGTGGAGTTCCAGCGAGTCGGAACGTCAAGGATCAGCCGATGGCGTGGCAGCTCCAGCTCCTTTTGCACGTCTTCCAGGCTCGCACAGGCTGCAGATGAGCGCCGGAAGTGACGCACAACGTTCCTTGCTGTTTCCAGCAGTTCGCCCATCCCCTGGTAGGTGCGCAAGAACTTCTGCACCACCAGGTTCAGCACGTGGGCAAGACAGGGGATGTGGGTCAGGTTTCCCCTGTCTATTGCGGCAACCAGATTGGCCCCATTGTCGGCCACCACCTCTCCGACTCTGAGGCCTCTGGGGGTCAGCCAAATCCTCTCCTGCTCCTGGAGTTTGGCCAACACATGGGTTGCCGTCAGCTTGGTCTTCCCAAGGCTGACCAAGTGCAGCAGCGCTTGGCAGTGGCGGGCCTTCACGCTGCTGCTGAGGCGGGGGGTTTGGCCAGGTGTGCCGGAGGATGGCAGAGGATCGGAGGAACCTGCTGCAGTTCCCCTGACCCTGCGGGGTGGCACCACCCACTGTGTTGCTGCTGCTGCTGTGCCCGCTGCTGCTCTCCCATCCTCACCCCCTTCCACCAAGCTGACCCAGTGGACAGTGAAGGACAGGTAGCGGCCTGTCCCGAAGCGGCTGCTCCAGGAGTCCCCTTTCACCAACCGCGTGCTCCAGCCCTCGCTCCACATTGGCCATCACAAAGCGGTGCAGTGCAGGAATGGCCTTGCGGGCGAAAAAGTGTCTGCTGGGGAGCTGCCAGTCTGGGGCTGCACAAGCAAGCAGCGCACGCATGTCGCTCCCCTCCTGCACGAGCGTGTACGGCAGGAGTTGGGAGCACATGGCCCGTGCCAGCAAGCCGTTCAGCTGCCGCACGCGACGGCTGCTGGGAGGCAGAGCCCTAACCACCCCCTGGAAGGACTCGCTCAAAAGGCTCTGGCGTGGCCTTTTGCTGGCACGGGAATCAGCGGACACAGCAGAGGAGGCCACTGAGAACTGGCTGCCAGAACAGGCCTCAGTGTCGGCGGCAGGAGTTGCAGAGGGGGGAGGAGCAGTGCGTTTCCGCACTCCTGCTGGTGCTGCTGGAGGAGCAGGAGGGCGGGTGGCTGCTGTTGCTGCTGCTGCTGCTGCTGCTGCTGCTGAAGGCTGTGCAGTGATGGGTGTGGTGCCACTGCCAGCACCAGAAGCCTTCAGCCTCTGGAACTCCTCATGCTGGTGGAAATGTTTCGCAGCAAGGTGGTTGATGAGCGAGCTGGTGCTGAACTTTAAGGGGTCTGCACCTCTGCTCAACTTCCGCTGACAGTGGTTGCAAGTGGCGTACTTGCTGTACACTGTGGGCATGGTGAAAAATCGCCAGATTGGTGACAAAAACAACCCCCTACGGCATGGAACTGCTGCTGCCTGTCTCCCTGTGGTGGTTGGGGGGGGGGGGCTTGGGTGCGGCTGGTGGTGGTACTGGCAGATGCTGCTGCTGCTGCTGCTGAGCCTGAGACACCAGCAGGCTGTGGGACCTGCCTACTGCTGCCAATGCTTGCAATGATGCGCCTCCTTGCAGGGCCCACAAGCGCATCCTCCTCCTCCTCCTCAGAGCTGCTGATGACGACATCCCCTGGAGCTGGTGGCACCCAGTCTCTGTCTGTCACCGTGTCATCATCATCCTCCCCCTCCTGAAACATGTCCTGCTGGGATGATGACCCCCCAAACTCCTCTCCTGATGCATGGATGGGCTGCTTGACTGTCGCCACAGTCTTGCTGTCCAATCCCTCCTCCCCCAAAGTGCCCATCAGCATCTCCTCCTCAAAATCGCCAACAACAGCAGACAATACCCTGATGGTGCCTGGGGTAAAAAGACTGCTGAGTGACAGGTCGGCGACTGACGGTGAACTGGCCTCCTCCCCAGGCCCTGCTGGGCGGCTGCAGCGAACAGGGGTGGTGGTGGTGGTGGTGAGGGTGGAGGCCTCGGATGCAGAGCTGATGGCGGGCTGCTCATCCTCCGTGATCAGTTGCACCACAGTGTCTGCATCCTTTTCCTCAATGGGACGTTTCCGACCCGGCTGGGGGAAAATCGGAGCAGGTGCTACACGCTGCTGCTGCTGTGTCTCTGCAGCGTGAGTTGCAGATGCTCCTGCTGGGCGGCGCCCAAGGCGTCCACGGCCAGTGGCTATAGGAGGAATGTTAGCCACTGACGCTGCTGCTGCTGCTGCGGAACTGTGCATGGTGGCGCGGCCGCGCCCGCAGCTTGCCACAATGCTGCTCCCTCTCCTCCTGATTCCCTTGCTGCCCTTCCCCTTGCCCAAACCGCGCAGGCTGCCACTTCCAGACATCTTCGATGTTTTGGGCGTAAACACAAAAGTTTTTTAAAAGGGCGGGTGAAAAGTGGGGTACTTTAATGGAGTGGGTTGGTGGGCGAGGTGACTGAGTGAGTGTCTAGTACAGTAAGTAAGTAGTAACAGTCAGGAAGTACAACTAGCAGTTACAATAATCAGTAGTAATCACAAGGAAATAGAGTGTGTGTACACTACAGACAGTGAGTGCACGCACGCGCAAACACGCGCAGGAGCTAGCCTATGAACAGAGACTGAGTGAGTGTCCCTAGTACAGTAAGTAAGTAGTAACAGTCAGGAAGTACAACTAGAAGTTACAATAATCAGTAGTAATCACAAGGAAATAGAGTGTGTGTACACTACAGACAGTGAATGCACGCACGCGCAAACACGTGCAGGAGCTAGCCTATGAACAGTGACTGAGTGAGTGTCCCTAGTACAGTAAGTAAGTAGTAACAGTCAGGAAGTACAACTAGCAGTTACAATAATCAGTAGTAATCACAAGGAAATAGAGTGTGTGTACACTACAGACAGTGAGTGCACGCACGCGCAAACACGCGCAGGAGCTAGCCTATGAACAGAGACTGAGTGAGTGTCCCTAGTACAGTAAGTAAGTAGTAACAGTCAGGAAGTACAACTAGAAGTTACAATAATAAGTAGTAATCACAAGGAAATAAAGTGTGTGTACACTACAGACAGTGAGTGCACGCACGCGCAAACACGCGCAGGAGCTAGCCTATGAACAGTGACTGAGTGAGTGTCCCTAGTACAGTAAGTAAGTAGTAACAGTCAGGAAGTACAACTAGCAGTTACAATAATAAGTAGTAATCACAAGGAAATAGAGTGTGTGTACACTACAGACAGTGAGTGCACGCACACGCAAACACGCGCAGGAGCTAGCCTATGAACAGAGACTGAGTGAGTGTCCCTAGTACAGTAAGTAAGTAGTAACAGTCAGGAAGTACAACTAGAAGTTACAATAATAAGTAGTAATCACAAGGAAATAGAGTGTGTGTACACTACAGACAGTGAGTGCACGCACGCGCAAACACGCGCAGGAGCTAGCCTATGAACAGTGACTGAGTGAGTGTCCCTAGTACAGTAAGTAAGTAGTAACAGTCAGGAAGTACAACTAGCAGTTACAATAATCAGTAGTAATCACAAGGAAATAGAGTGTGTGTACACTACAGACAGTGAGTGCACGCACGCGCAAACACGCGCAGGAGCTAGCCTATGAACAGTGACTGAGTGAGTGTCCCTAGTACAGTAAGTAAGTAGTAACAGTCAGGAAGTACAACTAGCAGTTACAATAATCAGTAGTAATCACAAGGAAATAGAGTGTGTGTACACTACAGACAGTGAGTGCACGCACGCGCAAACACGCGCAGGAGCTAGCCTATGAACAGTGACTGAGTGAGTGTCCCTAGTACAGTAAGTAAGTAGTAACAGTCAGGAAGTACAACTAGAAGTTACAATAATCAGTAGTAATCACAAGGAAATAGAGTGTGTGTACACTACAGACAGTGAGTGCACGCACGCGCAAACACGCGCAGGAGCTAGCCTATGAACAGTGACTGAGTGAGTGTCCCTAGTACAGTAAGTAAGTAGTAACAGTCAGGAAGTACAACTAGAAGTTACAATAATCAGTAGTAATCACAAGGAAATAGAGTGTGTGTACACTACAGACAGTGAGTGCACGCACGCGCAAACACGCGCAGGAGCTAGCCTATGAACAGAGACTGAGTGAGTGTCCCTAGTACAGTAAGTAAGTAGTAACAGTCAGGAAGTACAACTAGAAGTTACAATAATAAGTAGTAATCACAAGGAAATAGAGTGTGTGTTATCTACAGACAGTGAGTGCACGCACGCGCAAACACGCGCAGGAGCTAGCCTATGAACAGTGACTGAGTGAGTGTCCCTAGTACAGTAAGTAAGTAGTAACAGTCAGGAAGTACAACTAGCAGTTACAATAATCAGTAGTAATCACAAGGAAATAGAGTGTGTGTACACTACAGACAGTGAGTGCACGCACGCGCAAACACGCGCAGGAGCTAGCCTATGAACAGTGACTGAGTGAGTGTCCCTAGTACAGTAAGTAAGTAGTAACAGTCAGGAAGTACAACTAGAAGTTACAATAATAAGTAGTAATCACAAGGAAATAGAGTGTGTGTACACTACAGACAGTGAGTGCAAGCACGCGCAAACACGCGCAGGAGCTAGCCTATGAACAGTGACTGAGTGAGTGTCCCTAGTACAGTAAGTAAGTAGTAACAGTCAGGAAGTACAACTAGAAGTTACAATAATAAGTAGTAATCACAAGGAAATAGAGTGTGTGTATACTACAGACAGTGAGTGCACGCACGCGCAAAAACACGCGCAGGAGCTAGCCTATGAACAGTGAGTGAGTGAGTGTCCCTAGTACAGTAAGTAAGTAGTAACAGTCAGGAAGTACAACTAGCAGTTACAATAATCAGTAGTAATCACAAGGAAATAGAGTGTGTGTACACTACAGACAGTGAGTGCACGCACGCGCAAACACGCGCAGGAGCTAGCCTATGAACAGAGACTGAGTGAGTGTCCCTAGTACAGTAAGTAAGTAGTAACAGTCAGGAAGTACAACTAGAAGTTACAATAATAAGTAGAAATCACAAGGAAATAGAGTGTGTGTACACTACAGACAGTAAGTGCACGCACGCGCAAACATGCGCAGGAGCTAGCCTATGAACAGTGACTGAGTGAGTGTCCCTAGTACAGTAAGTAAGTAGTAACAGTCAGGAAGTACAACTAGCAGTTACAATAATCAGTAGTAATCACAAGGAAATAGAGTGTGTGTACACTACAGACAGTGAGTGCACGCACGCGCAAACACGCGCAGGAGCTAGCCTATGAACAGTGACTGAGTGAGTGTCCCTAGTACAGTAAGTAAGTAGTAACAGTCAGGAAGTACAACTAGCAGTTACAATAATAAGTAGTAATCAGAAGGAAATAGAGTGTGTGTACACAGACAGTGAGTGCACGCACGCGCAAACACGCGCAGGAGCTAGCCTATGAACAGTGACTGAGTGAGTGTCCCTAGTACAGTAAGTAAGTAGTAACAGTCAGGAAGTACAACTAGCAGTTACAATAATAAGTAGTAATCAGAAGGAAATAGAGTGTGTGTACACAGACAGTGAGTGCACGCACACGCAGGAGCTAGCCTATGAACAGTGACAGTGAGTGTCCTAGTACAGTTACAGTATATAACTACAATACAAAATACAATCAATCAGTAGTAAAGGACAGCAGAAATACTGGTATAGATGAGAAATAAACAGAGGACAGGAGAGAACAGCTGCCCACACAGGCAGGGCCTGAGGCCTAAAGCTGTAAGCCTGCAGCAGCTGTCTCTCTCTATGTAACACAAAAGCTACTAACTAAAATACAATGTCTATCTAACTAACAACAATATAGGTGTATATAGGAGGTGTATGTGAGCAAAAACGCTAGGTGATTGACCACAATAAAGCTCTTGCTAAGCCAAAGCACAAAGGAGCAGATCTCTCTCTGTACAAAGTCAGGCAAGGACGGAAAAACCGAACATGGCGGCTGCTATTTATAGGGTAAGGGCTGGCCAGGGTCCCCCTCAGTGATTGGCTGCCGTCAGAGGGCCTGGGAGCCCTCTGATTGGCTCTAAGGATATCAATCTGGGCTATGACGCTATTCGAGCTCGGTATTCGAGCTCGAATAGCGCTGTTTGCTCGAATAGCGCGAATAGTGAATGAGCTATTCGAGTTTACTCGAATAGCCCATTCGAATACCTGCAGCTATTCGGAGCTCGAATACCGAGCTCGAATAGCTGAAAAAGAGCTCGAATATTCGAGCTACTCGAATATTCGAGCTCTGCTGAGCACCACTGCCTTCCATTTCTGAATGATTGCTTGAACAGTGCTCTGTGGGATGTTCAAGGCTTTGGAAATCTTTTTGTAGCCTAAGCCTGCTTTAAATTTCTCAATAACTTTAACCCTGAGCCCCGAGGTGTGTTCTTTGGACTTCATGTTGTTGCTCCCAGTATTCTCTTAGACAACCTCTGAGGCCGTCACAGAGCAGCTGTATTTGTACTGACATTAGATTACACACAGGTGCACTCTATTTAGTCATTAGCACTCATCAGGCAATGTCTATGGGCAACTGACTGCACTCAGACCTAAGGGGGCCGAATAATTACGCACACCCCACTTTGCAGTTATTTATTTGTAAAAAATGTTTGTAATCATGTATAATTTAACCACTTGAGGACCTAGGGCTTTCTACCCCTTAAGGACCGGCCACTTTTTTTCCATTCAGACCACTGCAGCTTACACGGTTTATTGCTCGCTCATACAACCTACCACCTAAATGAATTTTGGCTCCTTTCCTTGTCACTAATAAAGCTTTCTTTTGGTGCTATTTGATTGCTCCTGCGATTTTTACTTTTTATTATATTCATCAAAAAAGACATGAATTTTGGCAAAAAAATGATTTTTTTAACTTTCTGTGCTGACATTTTTCAAATAAAGTAAAATTTCTGTATACATGCAGCGCGAAAAATGTGGACAAACATGTTTTTGATAAAAAAAACCCCATTCAGTGTATATTTATTGGTTTGGGTAAAAGTTATAGCGTTTACAAACTATGGTGCAAAAAGTGAATTTTCCCATTTTCAAGCATCTCTGACTTTTCTGACCCCCTGTCATGTTTCATGAGGGGCTAGAATTCCAGGATAGTATAAATACCCCCCAAATGACCCCATTTTGGAAAGAGGACATCCCAAAGTATTCACTGAGAGGCATAGTGAGTTAATAGAAGATATTATTTTTTGTCACAAGTAAGCGGAAAATGACACTTTGTGAGAAAAAAAAAAAAGTTTCCATTTCTTCTAACTTGCGACAAAAAAAAAATGAAAAATGAAATCTGCCACGGACTCACCATGCCCCTCTCTGAATACCTTGAAGGGTCTACTTTCCAAAATGGGGTCATTTGTGGGGTGTGTTTACTGTCCTGACATTTTGGGGGGTGCTAAATTGTAAGCACCCCTGTAAAGCCTAAAGGTGCTCATTGGACTTTGGACCCCTTAGCGCAGTTAGGCTGCAAAAAAGTGCCACACATGTGGTATTGCCGTACTCAGGAGAAGTAGTATAATGTGTTTTGGGGTGTATTTTTACACATACCCATGCTGGGTGGGAGAAATATCTCTGTAAATGACAATTTGTTAATTTTTTTTTACACACAATTGTCCATTTACAGAGATCTTTCTCCCACTCAGCATGGGTATGTGTAAAAATACACCACAAAACACATTATACTACTTCTCCTGAGTACGGGGATACCACATGTGTGGCACTTTTTTGCACCCTAACTGCGCTAAAGGGCCCAAAGTCCAATGAGTACCTTTAGGATTTCACAGGTCATTTTGAGAAATTTCGTTTCAAGACTACTCCTCAAGGTTTAGGGCCCCTAAAATGCCAGGGCAGTATAGGAACCCCACAAATGACCCCATTTTAGAAAGAAGACACCCCAAGGTATTCCGTTAGGAGTATGGTGAGTTCATAGAAGATTTTATTTTTTGTCAAAAGTTAGCGGAAAATGACACTTTGTGAAAAAACACAATTAAAATCAATTTCCGCTAACTTGTGACAAAAAATAAAATCTTCTATGAACTCGCCATACTACTAACGGAATACCTTGGGGTGTCTTCTTTCTAAAATGGGGTCATTTGTGGGGTTCCTATACTGCCCTGGCATTTTAGGGGCCCTAAACCGTGAGGAGTAGTCTTGAAACGAAATTTCTCAAAATGACCTGTGAAATCCTAAAGGTACTCATTGGACTTTGGGCCCTTTAGCGCAGTTAGGCCTCTTGCACACTGCAAGCAATTCAGATTCAGATTCCGCTTTTTAATCAGTTTTTACCTCCGATTCAGATTCAGATTTGCAGTGTGCAAGGAGCAAACTGCAAATCTGAATCTGAATCGGAAGTAAAAACAGATTAAAAAGCGGAATCTGAATCTGAATTGCTTGCAGTGTGCAAGAGGCCTTAGGGTGCAAAAAAGTGCCACACATGTGGTATCGCCATACTCGGGAGAAGTAGTAAAATGTGTTTTGTGGTGTATTTTTACACATACCCATGCTGGGTGGGAGAAATACCTCTGTAAATGGACAATTGTGTGTAAAAAAATCAAAAGATTGTCATTTACAGAGGTATTTCTCCCACCCAGCATGGGTATGTGTAAAAATACACCCCAAAACACATTATACTACTTCTCCCGAGTACGGCGATACCACATGTGTGGCACTTTTTTGCACCCTAACTGCACTAAGGGGCCCAAAGTCCAATGAGTACCTTTAGGATTTCACAGGTCATTTTTGTTTCAAGACTACTCCTCGCGGTTTAGGGCCCCTAAAATGCCAGGGCAGTATAGGAACCCCACTAATGACCCCATTTTAGAAAGAAGACACCCCAAGGTATTCCGTTAGGAGTATGGTGAGTTCATAGAAGTTTTTATTTTTTTGTCACAAGGTAGCGGAAATTGATTTTAATCGTTTTTTTTCACAAAGTGTCATTTTCCGCTAACTTGTGACAAAAAATAAAATCTTTTATGAACTCACCATACTCCGTACGGAATACCTTTGGGTGTCTTCTTTCTAGAATGGGGTCATTTGTGGGGTTCCTATACTGCCCTGGCATTTTAGGGGCCCTAAACCGTGAGGAGTAGTCTTGAAACCAAATGTCGCAAAATGACCTGTGAAATCCTAAAGGTACTCATTGGACTTTGGGCCCCTTAGCGTACTTAGGGTGTAAAAAAGTGCCACACATGTGGTACCGCCGTACTCAGGAGAAGTAGTATAATGCGTTTTGGGGTGTATTTTTACACATACCCATGCTAAGTGGGAGAAATATCTCTGTAAATGACAATTGTTTGATTTTTTTACACACAATTGTCCATTTACATAGAAATTTCTCCCACCCAGCATGGGTATGTGTAAAAATACACCCCAAAACACATTATACTACTTTTCCTGAGTACGGCGGTACCACATGTGTGACACTTTTTTGCAGCCTAGGTGCGCTAAGGGGCCCAACGTCCTATTCACAGATCATTTTGAAGCATTTGTTTTCTAGACTACTCCTCGTGGTTTAGGGCCCCTAAAATGCCAGGGCAGTATAGGAACCCCACAAGTGACCCCATTTTAGAAAGAAGACACCCCAAGGTATTCCGTTAGGTGTATGGCGAGTTCATAGAAGATTTTATTTTTTGTCACAAGTTAGTGAAAAATGACACTTTGTGAAAAAAAACCAATAAAAATTAATTTCCGCTAACTTTTGACAAAAAATAAAATCTTCTATGAACTCGTCATACACCTAACAGAATACCTTGGGGTGTCTTTTTTTCTAAAATGGGGTCACTTGTGGGGTTCCTATACCGCCCTGGCATTTTACAGGCCCAAAACCGTGAGTAGTCTGGAAACCAAATGTCTCAAAATGACTGTTCAGGGGTATAAGCATCTGCAAATTTTGATGACAGGTGGTCTATGAGGGGGCGAATTTTGTGGAACCGGTCATAAGCAGGGTGGCCTTTTAGATGACAGGTTGTATTGGGCCTGATCTGATTGATAGGAGTGCTAGGGGGGTGACAGGAGGTGATTGATGGGTGTCTCAGGGGGTGGTTAGAGGGGAAAATAGATGCAATCAATGCACTGGGGAGGTGATCGGAAGGGGGTCTGAGGGGGATCTGAGGGTTTGGCCGAGTGATCAAGAGCCCACACGGGGCAAATTGGGGCCTGATCTGATGGGTAGGTGTGCTAGGGGGTGCCAGGAGGTGATTGATGGGTTTCTCAAGGTGTGATTAGAGGGGGGAATAGATGCAAGCAATGCACTGGCGAGGTGATCAGGGCTGGGGTCTGAGGGCATTCTGATGGTGTGGGCGGGTGATTGAGTGCCCTAGGGGCAGATAGGGGTCTAATCTGATAGGTAGCAGTGACAGGGGGTGATTGATGGGTAATTAGTGGGTGTTTAGGGTAGAGAATAGATGGAAACACTGCGCTTGGGTGGTGATCTATTGGTGTGGGTGGGTGATCAGTTTGCCCGCAAGGGGCAGGTTAGGGGCTGATTGATGGGTGGCAGTGACAGCGGGTGATTGATGGGTGGCAGTGACAGGGGGTGATTGATGGGTGGCAGTGACAGGGAGTGATTGATGGGTGATAGGTGATTGGCAGGTGATTGACAGGTGATCAGTGGGTTATTACAGGGAAGGACAGATGTAAATATTGCACTGGCGAATTGATAAGGGGGGGTCTGAGGGCAATCTGAGCGTGTAGGCGGGTGATTGGGTGCCCGCAAGGGGCAGATTAGGGTCTGATCTGATGGGTAACAGTGACAGGTGGTGATAGGGGGTGATTGATGGGTAATTAGTGGGTGTTTAGAGGAGAGAATAGATGTAAACGCTGCGCTTGGGTGGTGATCTGATGTCGGATCTGCGGGCGATCTATTGGTGTGGGTGGGTGATCAGATTGCCCGCAAGGGGCAGGTTAGGGGCTGATTGTTGGGTGGCAGTGACAGGGGGTGATTGATGGGTGATAGGTGATTGGCAGGTGATTGACAGGTGATCAGTGGGTTATTACAGGGAAGGACAGATGTAATTAATGCACTGGCGAATTGATGAGGGGGGGGGGGTCTGAGGGCAATCTGAGCGTGTGGGCGGGTGATTGGGTGCCCGCAAGGGGCAGATTAGGGTCTGATCTGATAGGTAACAGTGGCAGGTGGTGATAGGGGGTGATTGATGGGTGATTGATGGGTAATTAGTGGGTGTTTAGAGAAGATAACAGATGTAAACGATACATTTGGGAGGTAATCTGACGGCGGGTTTGCGAGCGATCTAATGGTGTGGGTGGGTGATCAGATTGCCCGCAAGGGGCAGGTTAGGGGCTGATTGATGGGTGGCAGTGACAGGGGGTGACAGGGGGTGATTGATGGGTGATAGGTGATTGGCAGG
Organism: Hyperolius riggenbachi; assembly: GCF_040937935.1. Lineage (NCBI taxonomy): Eukaryota > Metazoa > Chordata > Amphibia > Anura > Hyperoliidae > Hyperolius > Hyperolius riggenbachi. Next base: position 227,146,394 of record NC_090652.1, on the reverse strand, counting down.
TGATTGACAGGTTGTCAGTGGGTTATTACAGGGAAGGACAGATGTAATTAATGCACTGGCGAATTGATAAGGGGGGGGGGGGGTCTGAGGGCAATCTGAGCGTGTGGGCGGGTGATTGGGTGCCCGCAAGGGGCAGATTAGGGTCTGATCTGATAGGTAACAGTGGCAGGTGGTGATAGGGGGTGATTGATGGGTGATTGATGGGTAATTAGTGGGTGTTTAGAGAAGATAACAGATGTAAACGATACATTTGGGAGGTAATCTGACGGCGGGTTTGCGGGCGATCTAATGGTGTGGGTGGGTGATCAGATTGCCCGCAAGGGGCAGGTTAGGGGCTGATTGATGGGTGGCAGTGACAGGGGGTGACAGGGGGTGATTGATGGGTGATAGGTGATTGGCAGGTGATTGACAGGTTGTCAGTGGGTTATTACAGGGAAGAACAGATGTAATTAATGCACTGGTGAATTGATAAGGGGGGGTCAGAGGGCAATCTGAGCGTGTGGGCGGGTGATTGGGTGCCCGCAAGGGGCAGATTAGGGTCTGATCTGATAGGTAAAAGTGACAGGTGGTGATAGGGGGTGATTGATGGGTGATTGATGGGTAATTAGTGGGTGTTTAGAGGAGAGAATAGATGTAAACAATGGATTTGGGAGGTGATCTGATGTCGGATCTGTGGGCGATCTATTGGTGTGGGGGGGTGATCAGATTGCCCGCAAGGGGCAGGTTAGGGGCTGATTGATGGGTGGCAGTGACAGGGGGTGATTGACGGGTGATTGACGGGTGATTGACGGGTGATTGACAGGTGATTGACAGGTGATCAGGGGGATAGATGCATACAGTAAACAGGGGGGGTGGTCTGGGGGGGGGGGGGTCTGGGGAGTATCTGAGGGATGGGGGGTAATCAGGAGGGGGCAGGGAGCAGGGGGGGGGGGATTAAAAAAAAATAGCGTTGACAGATAGTGACAGGGAGTGATTGATGGGTGATTAGGGGGGTGATTGGGTGCAAACAGGGGTCTGGGGGGTGGGCAGGGGGGGGGGTCTGATGGGTGCTGTGGGCGATCTGGGGCAGGGGGGGAGAAATCAGTGTGCTTGGGTGCAGACTAGGGTGGCTGCAGCCTGCCCTGGTGGTCCCTCGGACACTGGGACCACCAGGGCAGGAGGCAGCCTGTATAATACACTTTGTAAACATTACAAAGTGTATTATACACTTTGTATGCGGCGATCGCGGGGTTAACATCCCGCCGGCGCTTCCGTATAGCCGGCGGGATGTTGCGGCGGGCGAGCGGTGACAGGCGCCGGCGGAGGATCGCGTCACGGATGACGCGATCGCTCCGCCCATGCCCTTAGAAGGACCGCCGCCTCTGTGGGTGAGCCGGTCCTTTAGGGCTCCACTACCCGGCCGCCTCTGTGCGTTAGGCGGTCGGGAAGTGGTTAATGGAACCACCACCATATATTACTGTAGGTAGCAGGTGTTTTTCTTGGAATGCTGTGTTCTTTTTCTTCCATGCATAATTTCACTTGTTATGCCCAAATAACTCAATTTTAGTTTCATCAGTCCACAGCACCTTATTCTAAATTGAAGCTGGCTTGTAAAAATGTGCTTTAGCATACCTCAAGCAGCTCTGTTTGTGCTGTGGGTGGAGAAAAGGCTTCCTCTGCATCACTCTCGCATACAGCATCTCCTTGTGTAAAGTGCGCCGAATGGTTGAACAATGCACAGTGACTCCATCTGCAGCAAGATGATGGTGTAGGTCTTTGGTGCTGGTCTGTGGGTTGACTCTGACTGTTCTCACCATTCATCGCTTCTGTTTATCCAAGATTTTTCTTGGTCTGCCACTTCGAGCCCTGACCTGAGCCTGTGGTCTTCCATTTCCTCAATATGTTCCTAACTGTGGAAACAGACACTGGAATCTCTGAGATAGCTTTCTGTATCCTTCCCCTAAACCATGATGGTGAACAATCTTTGTCTTCAGGTCATTTGAGAGTTGTTTTTGAGACCCCCATGTTGCTACTCTTCAGAGAAAATTAAAAGAGGAGGGAAACAATTGACCCCCTTAAAGGATTTACGAGGCCAAATGTGCCCCCCCCCAAAAAAAAAGTTAGATACCTGCATAACTTTGTAAGGCACGGAGGAAGCCGTCCACGCCCTCCGTGCCGTTCTACGGGTCCTCGCCGCTCATTGCCCCCCCGAACAGCTCACGACCCCACGGCCAGGGTCGGGCTCTCTTGCCTGCATAAAGATGTCCGCCGGCACTGGCGGCGGCTGCGCACTCTGCATAGCCGCCAGTGCGGCTGCGCAGCTCTAGGGCCAACCCCCCCGATCCATGCTACAGGAAACAGCCTGTTGAAGATCGGGGGGTTGGCCCTAGAAATGTGCAGCCGCACTAGTGGCTATGCGGAGTGCGCAGCAGTGGCCAGCACCAGCGGCCAGCACCAGCGGCCATCTTTATGTAGGCAAGAGAGCCCGACCCTGGCTGTGGGATCGTGAGCCATTCGGGGGGGCTATGAGCGGCGGGGACCCGGCGGAACGACACGGAGTGCGCGGACGGCATCCTCCGTGTCCTCCAAAGTTATGCAGGTATCTAACTTTTTTTTTTTGGGGGGGGGGGGAACATTGGCCTCGTAAGTCCTTTAACTACACTTTCTCATAATTGGATTCACCTGTGTATGTAGGTCAGGGGTCACTGAGCTTACCAAGCCAATAATTTTATAAGTTCCAATAATTAGTTCTAAAGGTTTTGGAATCAATTAAATGACAACAGTACCCAAATGTATGCACCTGCCTAATTTTGTTTAAACAATTATTGCACACTTTCTGTAAATCCAATAAACTTCATTACACCTCTCAAATATCACTCTGTGTCTCTCCTATATGATATATTTAACTGACATTTTTATCATAACAACCAATGATTTATACAGGAAAATCATGACGATTAACAAGGTTGCCCAAACCTTCGCATCCCACTGTAGCAACTCAGAGGTAGATGTAATCTGGACTTCAGCAATCATCGGAACCCCAAATTACCCGTGCATGGGCCTCGGACAATAGCATTACTGCTATAGTGGCGCCCAACTCAGGCACTACATAACCGCGTGCACAGCACTGAAACTATCTTCTTTGCTTTCTTGAATCCAGCACAGCCTGAGTTAATTCAAAATACCTTCTCTTTTTGGTCACCTTGAATCGCGTAACTGCTAATCCTCTGACCCTCCAGCAAACCCCACTTTTATTATTATTATTATTATTTTTAAATCCAGTCCAGGTTCATTAAATCACTTGTAGCATCCCCTCTAGATTAGAGTTGTCGCAAACGGTTCGCCTGCGAACGGTTGCAGGTGAACTTAGGGGGTTCGCGTTCGCCTGCACCAGGCGAACTTTTGCGGAAGTTCGATTCGCCCCATAATGCACTATGAGGGTCAACTTTGACCCTCTGCACCACAGTCAGCAGGTACATTGTAGCCATTCAGGCTACACTAAGCCCTGGAGCCCCACCCCCCTTATATAAGGCAGGCTGCGGCGGCCATTAGCCTCACTCGTGTGCATGCTAGAGACAGCCTAGGGACAGCTGCTGCAGACTTGTTCTTCTAGGGACAGATTAGTTAGGTTCTTGGCTGCTTATCTTGCTCCTGGCTGATTGTTATTGCTTTTATAGCACCCCTCAATAGCTCTTTTCAGAGCTCATCCTGTACTTTTTTTTGTGTGTCAAACTGACACTTTTGTTGCATGCACAGCCTTGCTAATTGATAGTGTGTGTGCCCCTGCCAGCAGCCCAGCACATTCAGTGACTACCTGTGTGTGTGACAGGGAGCTGCACATTGTGCTACCCAGTACTGCATATACCCAGTACCTGTTGTGTTTACTTAACCCCCCTCATCACTGCATATACCTAGCTTTGTGTTGAGTGAACCCACCTCACTGCATCTAAGTACCTTTACTGTTCAGTGAACCCAGCTCACTGCATCTAACTACCTGTTGTGTTGAGTGAACCCACCTCACTGCATCTAAGTACCTTTACTGTTCAGTGAACCCAGCTCACTGCATCCAACTACCTGTTGTGTTGAGTGAACCCACCTCACTGCATCTAAGTACCTTTACTGTTCAGTGAACCCAGCTCACTGCATCCAACTACCTGTTGTGTTGAGTGAACCCACCTCACTGCATCTAAGTACCTTTACTGTTCAGTGAACCCAGCTCACTGCATCTTACTACCTGTTGTGTTGAGTGAACCCACCTCACTGCATCTAAGTACCTTTACTGTTCAGTGAACCCAGCTCACTGCATCTTACTACCTATTGTGTTGAGTGAACCCACCTCACTGCATCTAAGTACCTTTACTGTTCAGTGAACCCAGCTCACTGCATCCAACTACCTGTTGTGTTCAGTGAACCCAGCTCACTGCATCTTACTACCTGTTGTGTTGAGTGAACCCACCTCACTGCATCTAAGTACCTTTACTGTTCAGTAAACCCAGCTCACTGCATCTTACTACCTGTTGTGTTGAGTGAACCCACCTCACTGCATCTAAGTACCTTTACTGTTCAGTGAACCCAGCTCACTGCATCCAACTACCTGTTGTGTTGAGTGAACCCACCTCACTGCATCTAAGTACCTTTACTGTTCAGTGAACCCAGCTCACTGCATCTTACTACCTGTTGTGTTGAGTGAACCCACCTCACTGCATCTAAGTACCTTTACTGTTCAGTGAACCCAGCTCACTGCATCTTACTACCTGTTGTGTTGAGTGAACCCACCTCACTGCATCTAAGTACCTTTACTGTTCAGTGAACCCAGCTCACTGCATGTAAGTACCTTTACTGTTCAGTGAACCCAGCTCACTGCATCTTACTACCTGTTGTGTTCAGTGAACCCAGCTCACTGCATCTAAGTACCTTTACTGTTCAGTGAACCCAGCTCACTGCATCCAACTACCTGTTGTGTTGAGTGAACCCACCTCACTGCATATGCGTAGCATCCCCCCGAGATGGACAAAATGGACAAACCAGGTAGAGGAAGAGGTAGAGGCAGACCCAGAGGAAGGCTTCCAGGCACTGGCAGGTCTGTGTGAGGGGGTGTTGCTGTGATTTCGTGCGGACCTGGCCCAAAATACAGTGCTCAGAAGAAGGCACGTGCCATAACTTCCCAAGATCAGGACGTGCTTGACTATTTAACACAGAACACCTCATCTCCCACAGCCACCAGCGCTACAACAAGCACAACATCCGCTGCATTTGACACTTCACAGGAGTTATTTGGTGGTGGTGGTGAAATCACTGATTCCCAGCCACTACTGCAACAACAAGAAGAAGGCGCAGGTACACCAACTCATACGTCTGAGTTAGGTGACGATAGTATGGACGTAACGTGTGAGGAGGGGGATGATGAACCACCTGAAGTTGGTGCAGTTGAGGAGGTGTCTGGGGAAAGCGAAGCTGGCCAGGAGGATTATGATGATGATTATACGGATACCACATATGTTCCCGGTAGAGGAGATGACCAGGGGGACAGTTTAGAGGGGGAGTCAGAGAGGAGTAGAAGGAGACGACTCCATGATAGAAGCAGAGGGAGCTCGTCCTCAGAAACAGCTGGGGGCAGTGTCCGGCGCCATGTATCGCCAGCTGTGGCCAGCCAGCCAACATGCCCTTCAACGTCAGCTGCTGATGCCACCGTAGCGCCATCACCCCAGGGGGGCTCAGCGGTTTGGAAATTTTTTCACGTGTGTGTCTCACATCAGAGCAAAGCCATCTGTTGTATCTGCCAGCAAAAATTGAGCCGTGGACAGGCCAACTCTCACGTAGGGACAAGTGCCTTACGAAGGCACCTGGAGAGAAGGCACAAACAGCTATGGCAAGAACACCTGAGGAAAAGCAGCACCCCTCAAAAGACAAGCCACCCTCCTTCTCCTCTTCCTCCTTCAGGTGCATCGTCTTCATCCACTTTCTCCCTTGCACCTTCACAGCCACCCTCCTCCACACCGCCTCTTCCCTTCAGCTGTTCCTTCTCCTCTGCCCACAGCAGTACCCAGCTGTTCGTGAAGGAATTATTTGAGCGTAAGAAGCAAATGTCTGCCAGTCACCCTCTTGCCCGGCGTCTGACAGCTGGCGTGGTGGAACTATTAGCTCGCCAGCTATTACCATACAAGCTGGTGGAGTCGGAGGCTTTCCGTAAGTTTGTGGCCATTGGTACACCGCAGTGGAAGATACCAGGCCGCAATTATTTTTCACAAAAGGCCATACCCAAACTGTACCGTGCAGTTGAGAGGCAAGTGGTGTTATCTCTGGCACACAGCGTTGGGTCAAGGGTCCACCTGACCACGGATGCCTGGTCTGCCAAGCACGGGCAGGGCCACTACATTACATACAGAGCCCATTGGGTCAACCTGGTGACCGATGGCAGCAAGCAGGGAGTACGTGGCTGCGCAGCGGACCGACTTGTCACACCTCCACGGCTTGCAGGCAGGCCTCCAGCCACCTCCTCTCCACCTGCTACCACCACTTCGCTGTCGTCATCCTCCTCCTCATCCTTGGCAGGTGCCGCTAACTCCTCTCCAGCTACACAGCCTCAGCACCCCAGGGCCTATGCTGCATGCCAGGTCCGACGGTGTCATGCAGTGTTAGACATGTCTTGCCTGAAAGCGGAGAGTCACACTGGAGCAGCTCTCCTGGCTGCTCTTAACAAACAGGTGGAGCAATGGCTGACCCCCCACAAGCTTGAGATCGGCAACGTGGTGTGTGACAATGGCAGCAATCTTATTGCTGCGTTGAATTTGGGAAAGCTGACACACATACCCTGCATGGCACATGTGCTGAATCTGGTCGTGCAAAGATTTGTGTCCAAGTACCCAGGCTTAGAGGACGTCCTGAAGCAGGCCAGGAAGTTGTGTGGGCATTTCAGGCGCTCTTACAAGGCCATGGCCCGCTTTGCGGACATTCAGCGTAGAAACAACTTGCCGGTGAGACGTCTGATTTGCGATAGCCCGACTCGCTGGAATTCCACCCTGCTAATGTTCTCTTGCCTGCTAGACCAGGAGAAAGCCGTCACCCAGTACCTGTATAATTACAGTAGAAGGACACAATCTAGGAGGATGGGGATGTTGTGGCCCAACAACTGGACACTGATGCGAAATGCATGCAGGGTCATGGAGCCCTTTGAGTAGGTGACCAAACTGGTGAGTCGCGATGAGGGAACCATCAGCGACTTGATCCCCCACGCCTACTTCCTGAAGCGTGCCATGCGTAGAGTGGTGGATACAGCTGTGGAGGAGCGTGAACGAGAACAGTTACGGCAGCAGGAGTTGTGGGAGCGATTTACATCCGAATCCGATTTTTCCACAACACCTGCGGCAGCACAGAGGGGGGAGGAGGAGGAAGAAGAGGAGTCGTGTGGGGAAGGAGAGGAGTCAGACTCTGATGATGGTGATGAGGAAGGTGTTTCTGTGGAGGAGGAAGAGGCGGCGGAAGAAGAACAACCGCGGCAGCCGTCACAGGGGGCTTCTGCTGCTCCACATTCCCGTGGTATTGTTCGTGGCTGGGGGGAGGAAGAGGAGTTGCGTCCCATCACTGAGGAAGAGCAAGAGGAGATGGAGAGTATATCTGCATCCAGCTTTGTGCAGATGTCCTCTTTTATGTTGTCCAGCCTGTTGAGGGACCCCCGTATTAAAAAACTCAAGGACGAATTACCTGTACTGGGTGGCCACGCTACTAGACCCTCGGTACAGGCACAAATTGGCGGACCTGTTACCAACTCAACAGAAGGCGGAAAGGATGTAGCACTTGCAGAACAAGCTGTCGATGATGCTTTACAATGCGTTTAAGGGTGATGTGGCTGCACAACGCAATCAAGGTACCACTGGCAGTAACCCTCCTCCCCCCAAGTCCACGCAGGCAAGGACAGGACACTCCAGCGATCTCAGGGTGATGTCGGACATGCGGACGTTCTTTAGTCCAACTCCTCGCCATAGTCCTTCCGGATCCACCCTCCACCAACGCCTGGACCGGCAGGTAGCCGACTACCTGGCCTTGAGTGTGGATGTAGACACTACGAAAAGCGACGATGAACCCTTGGACTACTGGTTGCGCAGGCTTGACCTGTGGCCAGAGCTGTCCCAATTTGCCATACAACTTCTCTCTTGCTCTGCCGCAAGCGTCCTGTCAGAAAGGACCTTCAGTGCAGCTGGAGGCATAGTTACTGAGAAGAGAAGTCGCCTAAGTCACGACAGTGTTCAGTACCTGACCTTTATCAAAATGAATGAGGAATGGATCACGGAGGGCTACTGCACGACCGAAGACTAAGTCAGTCCCCACACACAGCATCTCTGCCTGCAGGCCGCTTGCCTTCTCCGCCACCACCAACAGGTTCCAGGACTCTAGGCGGATTCCTGAATTTTTAAGGCCGCTGCTAGCAGTGGCCGCTACACTAATTTTTCTGGTCCGTGTACATGCCTGGCTAACTTTTCTGGCTGCACTGCGGGCGGCTGCAACAAAAAAACAAAAGGCATGTACATGTGCCCATCCCCCTTCGTGATCATTACCTTGCCGCGGTGAAGGGGCTTGCGAATTACAATGAAGTAATGACCGCCGGCTATTTGAGTGTCTCGGGTGGGGGTGGCACACAAAAGATAATAAGGTTGTTGCTTCATTGTGGTCAGACCAAATTTGATCAGCTGGACAGTCACTGTTGTTCTATCATTGAGGTACCACAGCCCGGCGACCATATGGGCTTGAAAAACGCCACGGCCTACACTCTGGCCACGGTGCGCACCAGTCCAGCACGGCCGTCACTACGCAAACAGCTGTTTGCGGTGCGTTACACAGTGAGTTTGGTGTCTCAGTGTGAAGCAGAACTCTAATTACACTCCCTGATTGATGTATACCCATGCAAGATGTTTGAAAGCACTTTAGGCCTGCAATTTAGCATTTAATGTGATTTCTGCCCTTAAAACGCTGCTTTGCGTCCAATCCAGATTTTTCCCCGGGACTTTGTGCATGTATCCCACTCCGCCATGCCCCCCTCCAGGTGGTAGACCCCTTGAAACATCTTTTCCATCACTTTTGTGGCCAGCATAATTTTTTCTATTTTTCAAAGTTCGCCTTCCCATTGAAGTCTATTGCGGTTCGCAAACTTTTACGCGAACCGAACCTTCCGCGAAGGTTCGCGAACCGAAAATCGGAGGTTCGCGACATCTCTACTCTAGATATGCTTAGAAATGCCCTTGGGTTATGAAGCCTGAAATATAATGTTTTTGTGTGCTGAATTCTAACTGTGCCCAAAAACTGGTCCATACAATGGATACATAGTTCATGAATCATGTGCAGGACTGAGCTCACTGTTACTGACTGGAAAAATCATTATCTAGCAATTCAATTTTGGACTCACTGCTTTTGGGACCTTATGGCTGTCACATGACTTACAAATAGTGTTGAGCGAAGCATAGCTCAAAAATAGTGTACAGAAGTAAAAACGGTACTAAAAATGTGCAAAGAAATACCCTTGGGTGGGGGGACAGGTACTCTTCTTCACGTCTTCTGGGACTGTGTGGTTGTGCAGTCCTTTTGGACTGAAGTTTGGAACGTGTTTAAGACTGTTACCCAGGGGACAGTGTCTTGCTCCCCAGCTCAAGCCCTCCTATTTGCCAATGCCCTGGTAATCCCCCAGCTTATTAGGTGCTTTTATGGTGCTTGTTTACTGGCTGCCCAGTGGGTCATTGCATTTAATTGGAAACAACCTACCCTTCCATTCTCACAACTCACAATTTGAGCAAAGGATCGATCTCGTGGATACTAATAGACTGGCTAGCATTATTTCCTCTACCTATGAGAATTTTCAGACCCATTGGTCTGAATGGTCTGTTTATAAATAATTCTACAGCTACCTAATGATATGTGTCTACTGTATTTTATACCTGTGTCACGGTTATGTATATCCTTAAATCCAGTAGCAAAATCGGTTTGTTTTTTGTTTATCTAGTTATTTTGCTGTCGTCTCATTTTACTGCACTGTTAATGATCTAATATATACTGGACGTTTAACTCCATTTATTTGCATTACACTCTGATGATGGCTTTGTTTTTACTTCATGCTTAATAAATGTCTTTTGTAAACTAAAAATGTGGAAAAAATATAACTTGGCAAAAATTGCCTTCACAAATGAAAATGTACATTTTTGTGAGCTGGATGATTATCACACAGCACTAACTCACATGCACACAGCTCCAGACCTCTACACAGTTAAACCAGATTCTGCCCTAATTTCCTGAACAGCTGGCTACTGAAGTGCAAAGTCTTAGTATAGAAACCAAATACTAAAAAGCAGATAAAGATATAATTGCAGAGCCAGACTAGTGAAACTATTTTGGAAGTAGAATAAGACTTCAACTTCAAGGAGGTCTGGAATTCATTGTTGTGGCAAACTAACTTGAGAGTCACTTATAGACTGGGTGCACAGAATAAAGACTAGCAAACACATTTATAGAAGAGTCAAGAATATATATACCTGCTGTAATCTCACAAGCATCCCACAGTTTTGTTTCTCAGAGATACACAGTGAAATGACAGTAATACCTCCACTAACGTAAGTCTTCAATACAGCTGGTAAAAAAAAAAACAGGTTATCCAGCTGTGCCAAAGGAGTATGTGGGAATTCACAACATTATGGCATCAATTTATCAAGGCTGTTGATAAAAAAAAAAGTTGGGAAAATACTACATTCAGTATTTTAGACTTGTGTGCTAATTCATTAAGATTTTCACAGGTGCGGTAGGCGTTCGGTAATTTCCCGAAGTCCAGTTGTCGGTAACAGCAGAAGGGTGTAAGTTGTCTGTGTTGCTACATCGGTTCTCTGTGCAGTGAGGGCATTACAATAGTAAGCGGTATCCTGACATCCCTTTACATGTTCGTGTTTTGTTATACTGCCTCTACTTGCTCTGAATCTCTCTATTAGTCTCCATTAGTCTTTCTTAACATTTTATTTCTTTGCCACAGCTTAGATGAACTTCCAAGAAACTTTAAACATGCCCTGCTTTGGGGATTTCCCCACTCTACATTGTCAAACAGGAATGGAAGAGGTTAAACTGCCGAAGGGAGGCAGGGGAAGCGTCTTTTGTTCTCTCTCTCTCTCTCTCTCTCTCTCTCTGCTTCGCTGCCTGAGGGGTAGGAAAGCAGGACTCTCTGGAGGCAGAGAAGGCTTCAGGTCAAATCAAAATCACTTGCAGGAGACAGGAGCTGTTTCTATTGGCTTCTGCTCCTGTCAGTCATAGGGCATTGTCTCTGCTTTTGTCAGTTGTGTGAGTCCCGCACTGATTCCGCACTGATTCCCACAGAGGAGAACTGCCGGTAATTATAGAGGGCGTTACTGCATGCTGTAGCCTTGATGAATTGACATTTACTGACATTTGTTGAGGTGTTTACCGCATAAGTCGATGATTTACCTCACTGCTCAGGAATTTCAACTTTCCATGCAGTAACAGTCTTAATGAATTCACACTTTTCTAAGTCATCAGTAAATTCAGCTGTTTTCAGCATTACCAATTGCGATAATGCTTGGTGAATTGATTCCTATGAAGGACAACTTGGTTGGATATGAATCCAAATATGTATGTTCCTGCAATCCAATATTGCATGTTCTGAACAGCAGGAAAAAAAGGTTTAATTTTAGGAAAGACATTTTATAGTTTATGATAGTGTTGTAAAGGGTTAGAATATTTACTGGAATATATTGTTGTCATCTGTTCTCATTTCTGAGAAATGTTCTCTCTTCCTGCCTAGACAGGAAGGGGAGACATCTCAGTATTTTCTTTATTCTGTACAAAAGTACTCCCTGGAAAATATCTGTACAAAAGTGCCACCCAGCCTCCCTACTTGTTTGCAAACTATTTTGGCAGTTGGTCTGAGCATGTGCAGTCCTGACGGTATCCCAGAGTCAGGCTCTGGGTGGAAAAAAACAGCCAGGAGCGGTAACTCCGACCCTGACTCGTGTTCGCCACAGGGAACTCTATGCAGATTATAGTGTGCAGCGGGCATTTTAACTCACCTTCCCCGGGTTCCAGACACCAGCAGCCATTCTCCTTCCTGTCCTCTGGGTCTCTGCATTCCTCGGGTGAGATAACTGTCTGTCGTCACGATGATGGTAAGGATTTTACAGGGGGCAAACACTGACTTAATAACTTATAAATGAATATTGTAAACTAATAAGTAATTATATTCATTATGTTATTTTCACTACAGTTTCTCTTTAATTGTTTTTAAAAACAAACCAAAACCTTGAAATTCTCCATGAGCAGATGGACTAGTCTCTGGCCCCCCTCTCCTCACCGTTGATCACCTATGCTTCTAGTAACCCTCCTACAAATTGTTCAGCATCTAGGAGCAGCTGTAAGTATAACTCACCATCCTGACTCTGTCCTCCTCTAATGCTAGGTACACCCCATACAATTTTTTTATTTACCTGCCAGATCGATTATTTACAACCTGTCCACTCTGAATTTCAATCGATTTTTCAATTTTCAGATTTTTTTTACAATTAGTTTTACGATCGATTTTCCTTCAGTTCTGAGAATTGATCGAAAAAGTGATTAAAAAAAGATTAATAAAATCAGAAAATTTAAAAATCGATCAAAATTCAGATCGGACATGTTAGAAATAATCGATCTGGCAAGTAAATCTGCCAGAAAATTGTATGGTGTGTACCTAGGATAGCATTACTCTTAATGCTGGCCTCCTATGTCGGTCTCAGCTTAATGACATCATCAGCTAGGACCAGGTACATGCTAACACACAGCCTGCATACTGCCATATTACCGGCAGTTAATGCATCAACCCTTATATAACATGAGCGTGGTATACATTCAGGATTTAAAGCCCTACTAACCAATTACACAGGTAGTGGTGCATTTGTCCTGCTGTTGCTGACTGCCTCCCTGGATGACTAGGACAACAAATCTTCTCTTTGTTTTTAGTGGACCCAGCTCCCTAGCTCTCATTCACTAATGCTAGGTGTTGTACGACTATTGCTGGTCTGCAGTTGCGCTTGTTAGTGCTAAACTAGTTAGCACTAGCCTTGGTGTTTGTTTTTTGTTCTTGAATTTAAAAGGAAAAATGCAAACAAACAAACTAAAAAAGGAGATACAAAAATGGGGACACCGAGAGCCCAGTATAGTGTATAGTAAGTACTGGTGTGGGATTAATAGTTTATAGTAAGTAGAATAATACTCACAAACCAGGGTTAAGTTCTAGGCAACCACTGTAAATGCAGGTGGCGGTGGACACAAGTATTGTATGCAGTGAACGGAGACTCCAAAAGAATAAAACACATTAAAATAGTTAAAATCGCTAAGGACTTATCTCCTTGAAGCAGACATGAAACTGACAATTTCAAAAATACATAAATGTATTGACATACTCCAAGACAATGTTGCAGCGCGTTTCACAGGTATAACCCTGCTTTATAAGGAAGTAAAAAAGTGGAGTATTTAACAGTCAAATGTCAAGATACCACCTAGCGCCTCTGAGGCGCTTGGTGTCATGTTTGCTTCAAGGCGGTAAGTCCACTACGACCTCCCTAGCGATTTTAACAATTTTAGTGTGTTTTATACTGTTCACTGCATACAAAATAAAAAAAGGAACAAGCCAACAGATGATCAGATTACCTGATGAGGGGCTGAATTCTTGTTCTATCTATTTAAAAAATAGACAACTATACATTAAAGATTAAGCTTTCAAGTAACGATCTGAACATATGGCTCCAGATTTTCTGTGATATGTTATATATATATATCCTACAGGTTGTGGACAGGCCAAAACAATGAGCAAAACTTCAAAGTATTCTGCACTGTTTGCCTGCATAGTGGTCCTTGTTTACCTGGAAGCCCCTCTAGATTCTCCATCCATCTTTTGCCATTAGCATTCATGTGATGTCACATGGGCAAGGTCTATAACTGGATGCCAGTAAGAGAAGAGCTGAAGGTGAAGAGGCAGACAAATAGAAGAAAATGAAGTGCAATCCATGCATGTCATGATACATTAATATATATATTAATATATATAAATCTGTCCATGAAATTCAAGTCCATGGTTACAGCCGCCGGGAGAAGCTGCCTCCTAATGCCACTTTTGCAGATATGGTCCTGATGGTACTGAGTGAATCACATGCCTTGCCTGGCTTTGAATTAGGCATGTGTAAAGCACAAGTGAGAATTAATTACAACTGAAGCCCATAATTATAGAGGCTTAGGAGCCTGGTTGGTTTGGCAAACAACAGAAGATGTGCACTACTTTTTGTAATCCAGCCTAACTATGTTTATGTTTGGAACTGTAAAGAGAAATCCCCCAAATGTTTCCACCTCTGCTCAGTCCTCTAGTCTCTGAAGAAGATACTGGTATATAGGGTCTGAGCATGACTCTTTGACCTCAGCAAAACTGAATAGGGATGCTCATTTAGATTCTGCAGAAATTAAATTTCTGCATCTCCGATCGGAATTTGGCATTTCTGATCGGAAATCCGATTTTGGCGGAAATAAGCACCACCGCAACTCGGTCATTTTAGCCCAATCACAGAATTCGAAAGCATTGGACCAATCAGAGAATGCAGAGTCAACTCGGAAGTATTTGGCCAATCAGAGAATGCAAAAAATGACCAAAAAAACACTCCTCAGTAATTGGCAGGTCCTCCACACTGCTGAAGCTGCTGCCGAGCTTGGGGACAAATAGCGTTAAGCTCTACGCCCCAGGTGAAACATACGGCTACCACTGGATAAATCAATGGGTATCCTACCAAGCAACAGGGAGGATCCTTACTGGACCACCATCCAGTGAACCAATGAAAATTCTCCCTAGTGCTATGGACTACACTCCAATGATAGCTCTATGGCTCTACAAAGACTATGATACCGGTGCTTGTACCCGAGCCCAGCAGCATTCAGTACGCATGGAGGACCTGTTGATGATCAAAGACACAGAAGACAGGTGAGTAGATCCAGAATGGAGAGGGGAAAACAGCCTACTGGGAGCGGACACTGTCTGTTCTTATAGGCTAGCACTGATTCTGTAAGCATCTGCATCATATGCAGGCTCTAGAAAAACGATGGCATTCAGGAACGTGCATTCTGCTCCCGTTCTATTCCACTCCAGTGTAAGTGGCAGGTGTAAACAAATTATATTCTTAACATTGGATCTATGTATACATGCAGTTCTACCCTGCTGGATCGCAGCATTTTTGGCCTAGTGTAAATGTGTCCTAATTCCAGTAATCATTACTCTTGTTCCCCAGCTTGTTGCCTCTCCTGTCCCACAGAGAGGAGACGAATTAACCCCTAACATTCTTCTCATACTAATCTTCCAGGATTTTCAAGTTTGAAGAATTCTGCATAGTGAACAATGGGACAGAGGGAGAATAAGTGGCTGGACTAGTCTTGTCCACCCCTTCAGAAGAGAAAAAGTGAGTGTGGGTGTGTCAGTATAAGCCACCCTCTTTGTTAGAAGTGGGACTGGGACGACTATTGCAGCACTTCTCCAGAAATCCTGTTGACCAAGCTGTAAGAGGCCCACTGTTACAGCTTGGTCAACAGGATTGTACATTAGCTAGTGAAAGAAATGATTAAATTTTCCACTTGGCCCAAGAAACCACATTGCAAACTGAAAGACCAGCTAAATCATACTTTTTCTTAAAGCAGAGTTCCTGTAGAGTTCCTGTACAGTTGAGATGAGATATACTGCTGTGATTTTTCACACAGGTGTATCTCGTTGTCTAGTGCAGTGTTTCTCAACTCGATCCTCAAGTACCAACCAAGTACCAACAGTGCATGTTTTGCAGAAAACCACAAACATTCACAGATGAGGTCATTAGTGTCTCAGCAGAACTCATTAACTACCTCTGTGGTTTTCTGCAAAACATGCACTGTTGGGGGTACTTGAGGACCGAGTTGAGAAACACTGGTCTTGTGGACACAGATTTCTTCTGTGACTGTAGGCACCACTTGTTTTTGAATGGGTGTATAACATTTCATTATACTGTGGGCAGCAGGGCTCAGACTCTCACTGATACACAGACTACCAGACATGGTCAAGGTTCTACTGCTGACCTAACATGTGTGACTGCCCACGCTATCCCCTGGAAACAGAAACCAACAAGAAGGTTTCTCTCTTTGATTACAACCTGAAAAACATAACTTCATCTCTAGACACAAATCTAAAAATGCTATCATCAAACAGCTTAGCATACCAAGTGCTCAAAGGTAACCCGTTTTGTAGCAAAGTGTTATCTGTAGATAAATATGCTGTCTTGACATTTGAGTCACATGTCCTAATGTTGCTGTGAAAGATTTGGATTTCAGTCACAGAACAGGATCACCCACAACGCAACCTAGTCAGATGCCTGGGGCCTAATGGCGGTCAAGTGGCTCAGCTGCCATCTCCTTTGAACCTTTTCCCACCTCATCTTACCAGAAAAACTGTTACGGGTAGCCAAACTATATTCTTGCCTGGGGCAATCTTTCTTCAATCTTTCTCCGTGTGAGTGGTTGCTTCTCAAATCTGGCCTGGATTAATATATTTCACAGTGGTTTTCATGTTTCTGCTGAAATTCGGGAGAACTGACATTGGGCAATTTCACTACTAACTATAGCTGAGAACCAGCCAGAACAATGGGAACCCGATATCTGGATTATAAATCTTGTTATTATTTACAGTACATACTTGAATCTGGACCAATTCTGTAGGCCAGAGAATGGAACTGGGGAATAATTTCCCCCTAGGCAATGATGAACAACGCAGAGGGACAGCTGAATAATAGATATTTACTTGTACATTAACAATGATTAATATAAAAGTAACTTGAGAGGCTAATTGTACACAGAAGGGAGCTGGTTTAACAAACTGACCTTCGCAAGAATTTCTAAATGACTCATCCTTGACATAAAAGGAAATCTGTTTTCGCATTTGGAAATAATTGAGTTGCTTTTTGAAAATAGATTAAAATGCGTAATGACAACAAACAAATTTACTCCTTTTCCCCCACATTTCATAAAACGGCTCTCGCTACTTTTGCAGCTTTAATTGGAGAAAGTTGGAAACTGTGAGAACAATTCCAGGAGATATAAAAAAAAGGAGTCATAAAGAGTGTAGATTGGTGAGTCCAAGTAACAGCCAGGATCCCAGAATCCATCTGGAATACGTTTTGTGAAAACATCTGTAACTAGTTTCCCTCTAAAAGGGGCAGAGTGAGTCTGCAAAGCCTTAAATATTTGTAGTCTCCTAGCAGCTGAACTGTGTGAGGTTATAAATAGGGGTATTAAGCCTTAACCCCTTCTGCATCACTCATTGCAGGAATGGAATTCTTTTTTTAAACAAACAAGTTTTGTTCATATGTAACCTAAAATGATATATTTAGTATCATTGATCGTATTTGGTTAACAAATATTTAACTACAGATAAATATTAGTGCCAGGGGTGTAACTAGAAATCACTGGGCCCCCCTGCAAAACTTTGGATGGGGGTCTCCTCCCCCTGCACACTGATTAGGGACTGTCTTCAAATCTTTGTCTGCAAAACTTTGTATGATTCGTTATCAGATGCAGTCATTAGAACAATTGAGGAGAGAGCTCTCCATGCACTTAGTTGTCCTTCTCTCAGGTTTGAAGCTCCCCTGTGGCTTCTGGGCCCCCATGCGGATGCAACCCTTGCAGGGTCTATTGTTACGCCTCTGATTAGTGCCATCTTATTGTCCAGGTGATCATTTTGTTCAAGCAGTTAAATATTTGCTTAATAGCATCAGACAACGAAATTCCCAGATAGCTCATGGTGACCCAGAACCACTAGGAAAGTATAACGGGCTAAAAGAGACCAAAAAGCCCTCTATTATAAAGCAATGCTAAATGTAATTTTGCCTTCTTAAGACAAAAGGTATTTGGAATAATTCAGCTTTAAAGAAAATAATGTGGCCAGTTACTTACGTGGGGCTGTTTCCAGTCCCCATAATTCCTCCTGGTCCCTCGGCATCATTCCGTGCTGCCCCGTTCGTCCGGTGTCCTCCTCTGTGTGAGACCCCGAAAGTCGCTGGCCACTGCTCATGCCCGGTGCTGGCTGGGCGCCTCCTCATTTGTGTTCCTGTGGCTGGGAGCATTCTGCGCATGCGCAGAATCCATTTTTACTTACTGTGCATGTGCAGAAAGCTCCCAATGCAATGGATGAAGTGCGCACTACTGGGTCGCACATGCAGCATTTGGAAGTGGACAGTGGAGGAATGGAGCCGCAGGGAGGGACCAGAGGACCTCAGGAGGCTGTAAGAAGCCCCCCAGGTAAGTAACTGGCCCCTTTTTTTCTCACTTAAAGTCTCTTTTAAGTTAGCAACTATGATTTCCCATGATGCATCACTCTAAAATATGCAAATCATCTATTTTACGATATCAAAGACAGCTATAGTTCTGAGACAGAGGGAAGCTTTCCAAAAGGATGTGTCTTATGCTACTTACAGATGCTAGATGGAACTCGGACGAATCCAGCGTGCATACAAGCTGACTTTCCAAGCTGATTAAAACATTCAGCACACCGGATCTTTGCATTGCTCTCCTCCTTACCCTTCAGATGCTGCTCCATCTTGTGCCACACCGTCATCCCTCCTCCGCTTCCCATAGCAACAGTACATCTGTATAGCGCTCATTCCCCACAGTGCTGACTGCAGGATTAAGCTCAGCAAACGGGGAACCGAGGCGCCAGCAGGGTAAAAGTGGATAAAACCTTTAAAATTTGCTTGGAGGAAGCGGTGGACTTACCTCCATAAAGCAGACACGAAAAACTGTCTGTATAATAGTAATCACATTCATTATATAGTACCCCAAAAGTGCAACGCGTTTCGCAGGCCATGCCCGCTTCATCAGGCAAGGATTAAGCTCGATCCTGAGAGGGGGCACAGACGTCGATTAAACACCAGCCGACCACTGCATACAAATGACTTGATCTGCAATGGTCCAGTGCTGCCGCATGAGTTGGGCGCTGGGTGGTGCCGCTAGTAAAACACATCAGTCATTTACAAGGAGGCAGAGTGGCAACACACACCCATGAATGTGTTGGGGTACATGGGTTGGAAATCCCTGTAGTAGCCAATTGGCTACAATCCAGTCTACATTGAGCGCTCCACTATCTGCATGGGCACCCAATTACTGGTAATTAACACAGGCGTCCAATAACAGTTGCCAATCCCTGCCCCAAGTATACCTCATCTGCATCTTCAGACCTGGTAAACGGGCAAATCAATGTACTGATCATTATTTGAATGTTTCAGAATGCCAAATCAATGTACCCATGTGTGATGGCTCCTCTGTTCAATAATTTGTTAAGTGTTCCTGTGTCACGTCACACTGATTGATCATTTGCACATTGCCAACTGTGTGACACATACAGGATCGATCAATACTTATGGGCACATCTGATTACACAAGCGATTAAACATTTTTTATGGGTTGTTTCCAATCAGTCTACAAATAAATACACTTTCAAAACTAGAAAAATCCAATTATTAAACTGGGTTATTCTCTGGATTGGAAGCAAAGTGAATTTGGTATTGTGAGTTTTAGGTGTTGGGTTGTATATAAATTGAAGTTAATGAATGTTTGTATTTATTAATGTAGTAAATCTTGTCAATGGAGCACAATGCTCCAAAAAGTTGCTCTCTATTGCTGTAACTCATGATGTTGAAATAAATGAGCATAATTCAGATGATGTATATTCAGATATACACTTTGCATTGAAGTCTCTTGCCTGGAGTGCTGCCAGACAGACATTATGCACTACTGGGGGTGCCTCACACCACCCATATAACTCTTCTTGAGCAAAGGTGGCCTCCACCAGCTGACTCGGCTGAGAACCATCTAGCGTTTGTACTAGACTTTATTGCCCTCTTCTCGGAGTCTTCGATAAGTCTAACGATAACGGAGAGGCAGTGTGGACATGAGGTAGTTTGATTCAGCATGGCTTGATCTTACTGTGGTGCCTTCTGACTTGGAGAACTGTCACTTGACGTAGCAGTAATGTAAGTATTGTGACTTCAGGTACTTTACATAGAGGTAGGGCTCCATTCACATGAACATCTGTAGCAATGGTCACCACCTCCTACTACCATGTCATAACTGCTGTCACTAACCTCATTTTTTGTGCACCTTTGTCCTCAGCATTTGGACGGTCAAGATTAAAAAACAGAAGTCACAGCAGTCACAGTGGAGCACTTATTTAAATTGCTGGCAAAATAAATGATACACAAACTTTGATTAGGAAACATTTACTGTCCCTGAGATGTTGCATGTGTTGATTTTTTATCACTTATTTAATAAAACAAGAAACAAATGCCTATAACAACTACCCATGTGTACTATTCCTGATGTTTCTACGCAGACTGCCAGGAAATGAAGTTGCTAAATTTCAGAATGGATTAGGCCTAAGCCTTGGCATAGTTTGAGGGTTTAATAACTATGCAGGATATCATTAGGGAGTTTTAGGGCCTGAGCACACTTGTGTACATTTTTTTTCCCAGCAATGTGAATCAGTCTATAAAATTGATGGGTTGTTTGAAAAGTGTGCACAGGCCCTTAATATTGGTGTTTCTCACAAGCATTGAGCTAGGTTAGAGTAAGATTAGATTTCAAGTTTTAGGAAGAAAGAGGACCAGTAAAAAAAAATATACTAGGTATCAGTAGTGGAGGTTCTAACTTTTAAAATTAGATGATTATTTAGATGTTGTCCAAAAAAACTTCTGTTGTGCATGCCTGTTGCACCCAGACCTGTCCACTGATTTTACCAAGGTCGAGAAAATGGAAATAAGTTATATCTTTGCAATACTATCATTCATTTATAGCTGATAAAATGTAATGAAGTCCTGTGAAGGGATTTTCTGCCACACAATCATATATTTTCTTTTTTCATATTTTGTCTGGCAAGTCTGGATTTACAATTTTTTGTATAAGGCCAAGTATATTCTGGCTCCCCTTTTAAATGCAGCTGCCCCCCCCCCATTCTATGTGCAGCCCCCTCTTCCATGTGTATCATCCATGTACTGTAGCACCTTTCTTTCATGAACAGCTCCCTTGGGCATAAGTTTCCCTTTTTTAGGAGTTTCTCTCTATTTTCTGCCTCCTCTTTCATATGTAGTAACCCCTCTTTCATGTACAGGTGCCCCCTTGGGCTGCAGCTGCCCAAGGCCCACTCCTTTGTGTCTTTTCCAGAAATTCGGCTCTGCTCGCTGGGGTGAACTAAATTCCTATTGAAGAACTCAAATCCTACTGGCCGTTCCAACTCAACTGACCTTAGTTCAAAGGTCATGCTGGGAATATGGCACAAAGGTTTGCTGCTGTATGTGAATGCATGCAATAATTCCCAACTTCCCAACTCCCTAAATCAAAGAATTGGTTTATGTGGGAGCATTAAATGAGTGTGGTCCTGCCTGTATTCCTTCATGTGATGCCGAAGAAGCATTCCTAATAAACCCCCTCCAACACTACAAATCCCAGAATGCTCCTTCATCACTCTTTGTTCAATGCGTCAACACAGATGGCTCACACTTTAGTTGCTAGAGGTACAGACTAACCAGCAAGCTCATGGTGACCCAGAACTCATTGGGGTGTGTAAGGGACTACAATGGTCCTAAAAGCCCCCTTACTAAATTGTTATGGAAAACGAAAGTTTGCTTTCTTAAAACAGAAAGAATTTGCAATAATTCAGGTTGGAGTGAGCTCCGAGTTGTCTCCCAGTGCATCACTGCTGAATATATGCAAATTAGCCATTGTTGCCCTACTTCATAGAGCCAAACTGATCCATGTCATGCACTGATGAGGATCAATCAATCCAAAACAGTCTGTATGCATGTTGGATTATTATGGCTCTGCACAAATTAACAAGCTGACACATCATTGCATTCCAGCGGTTCTGGAGGTGTGTTTAGCTTCTAAGGGTAACAATGGTTAATTTGCATATATTCAGCAGTGATGCATCTCGAGCTCACTCCAACCTGAATTATCGCAAATTCTTTCTGTTTTAAGAAAGCAAACTTCTGTTTTACTTTAGTTGTCTGTGTTTTGTAGAATGATGATATTATTTAATGTCTTTTTTTATGGTAATGTTGGCCTGAATTGTCAGCCACTGATGTAATTCAGTAGCCATACTCTAATAACTAGGTTGAGACTAGTGTGTCACGTAATAGCAGGAAAATAGTGGCACGGGAAGCAGACTATAAGGAATGGAAAAGCTTTATAAGTGCAAATTAGAAAACTGTGAAACTTGAGCAATTATGGCAAGAGCAAGGAAAAGCTATTTCTGCTCACTATGTGCAATATAGGGTGTGTCTGTAGAGGCTTGCCAGGTTTCTCAGTAACAGTTAAATGAATGCATTGCTATCTCTCCTTTTTAGTACAAAAGTGAGGAGAAATAATAATATGAATATGAACTCGGGACAAAATTTAAATAACAAAACAACCAAAACACAATTCAGTTTAACCACTTCGGTACCAGCACCCTCTGCTCCCTTAAGGACCAGAGGGTGCTGGTACAGTAAACCGCCGCTTACCGATGAATCGCCGCTAAAATCCGCTGCTCCCGCCATACACGCCGCTCTGTACCCGCCGCAGGCTGCTCTCTCTGCCGTCGCTATGACGGGAGAGCGCTGTGCGCCGGTCAGGAGCCGCTTTCATTGGCTCCTGACCCTGTCACTCAATGTAAGCCAATGGGAACGGCTTACAGGAATGACAGGGCCAGGAGCCAATGAAAACGGCTCCTGCCCGGCTCACAGTGCTCTGCCGTCATAGAGGCGGCAGGGCAGCACATTGTGGCGGGGACAGATCGGTGGGGATGGGCGGGGGCGCGCGGTAAATAGGACGTATAGTTTACGTCCGGTCAGAACCACAGTGCCACCCGCCCGCGGTAGATTTAAACTGCATCGGTCCGCAGGTAGTTAAGCACTTGTTCAATGTAGCTCCCTATTTGGCCACCCACTTGTCAGAGGGTTCAATGATCTTAGAGCAAGGGTGTCAAACTCAACCACGCAAGGAGCCAACATCTAAAACACTGTCTTAGTTGTGGGCCACATAGTTTAATAAAAGTTAACGGAGAGGGGGAGTATCTCCAGTGCACCTTAAAAACATCAGGGAAGGCAGCATATTGTCATCTGGAAATTACTTGTGTATTGTGGGATACCCAGGCCAGTGTATTGGGTTGGAGTGGAGGGAGTAGCAGCTCCAACAGCTAATTGCTGTCTTGCTTAAAAATAATACTTGCATTGCAGCTTTCGGGGTAAGGAGGGAAATACATAGACACCATGCTTTTAAATACACACCAAGAATGTGTGTAAACAGTAGATCTACATGACAAATCGTAATGGGAGATGGGAAGGGGGCATGTATTCAGAGATAAAACTAAAACAAAATTAAGGAAAAGCACTTAAGGATTGTCACTTAAATATATTGTCACTCTACCAGAAAATTAGTGTAAAAAGATGAAATGATAGACCTGTTCATAAGCTAAAAAATGAAATTGGCGTACATACATCCGCAATGACCAGCCGTCTCAATTTAATATCAAAGACCGCCAGTACAAACACAAGTATACAGCAAGTATTCATTTCCTCATTTGTTTTACTACTTACTAACATGCAGATTTGAAACTCTTGAGGGCCACATTAAATGGTGTGGACGGCCGGATTTGGCCCGCGGGCTTTGTGTTTGACACCTGTGCCCTAGAGCCAGATAAAATGTGATTCATCCTCTGGGTTTTTGAGTATTGGGCAATAGAGATGAGCTTAAATTCTGACTTTTCATAAAAATTCAACTTCGGCTTGAAGTTGAGCTGATTTACACCCAACAGCTGCTGATTAATTAGCTGGCAGCTGAAATAATTTACTAGTCACAACGTTTAGTTACCAGCTGAGAACTGATTGGTTCCTGTAATGATCTGCAGGCGATTTCCAGTCAGCGCACACCACGTGCGCTGAAGCAGAAGGAAATCGCCACAGTCACAGAAGCAAAGTACCCAGTATAGATTTGTAGAGGAGAATTCCAACCAGCAGATGGAGCTGTAGAGTACAGTGGAACAAGTCCTCTGCACAGCTACAGATGCCAGATGGAAATTGCACAATTAAGCAAGACTGAGCAACAAAGTAGCAACTCAGAAGAAAGCAAGAACAGAGACAGACAATATGTATGTCTACCAATCTAGTCGCCACCCAGCGACGGTAGACATATCACATCAGAGCTGACCAGAGAGAAAGCTAATCGCAAGAGAGGCGATTGCTATCAGCAACACAAGACGGAGCAAAGACAGAGCATGAACTGAGTAAGGAAGACACAGCAAATAACCACAATCTGAACGCCAAGGAAAATAACAAATGAACTAGCTAAACGCGGTCACCGCACGTTATGCGCAACAATGACAAGCGCGTTAACAGCACGGCCACCGCACGATAAGCGCAACAGTGACAAAACGTACTAACCCTGACTAGCATATGAACACGGAGAACGAAGACAAACAGATAACGCGAATGCTTGCTAAACGGTTGTCCAACACCAGACAACAGCAAGCGTTTGTTCCAGACAAAACAGACTGAAGGAGTGACCAATAGCGACCGCAGCAGGTTATACTCCAAGTAACAGACAAGGGAGATCCACCACCTCTAGAGCTAGGGCGAATGCGATCTAGGAGCAAGACCGAACGATTCATTGTCAGCCACCGCAGGTGACAGTACAATCGCAAGGACAGGACAAGACAAAACAGGAATAAACAGTACAAATAGTAGAGAACCTGACTGCACTAAAAGGAGTGCAAAAGTGCACTCCCCAAGAATTAACTACACTAGAATATTCGCAACAAGATACAAAAGAGGCTGAGGCTCCAAGGTTAATCTCACCAAACAGAAACCATGTCGAGCAAGGAATTCTGGGAGGAAGTGACATTTATACTGGAAACCTTCAAAGGAAGCAGACAAGCAGCTTGCAAGATAAGTAGATTCAAATCAGTCAGCCTTGCAAACTGACAAAAAGGCCTCTTTTCCCTGGACTGAACTATGCAACCTGCATAGGAAAAACTGTCCAGGGAATCAAGCCAGCAGAGCGGATTCTGACAGTTCCTCTGGGCCGCCGCTACTCTGTTGGTCAAGTTTTCTCTGCACCTATATTGATAAATTAGCCCATCTGTACTCTCACTAGGAGGGGAGGCAGCACTGTGAGCCAGTCAGGTTCCAGTGCAATACAAACAACAATTAACTCTCTGCACACATACACTCACATCGAGCAGGAATTCTAGTAATGAGCAAAACAGCTTGTACAAAATTTTCAGTAAGTTGCACTATTTGCATTCAGTTGCACTAATAGAGGATGTTAGCTTACAAAATGGTTAGCATGCAAAGGCATTTCATACTAGACCCTTTCACCGCGATGAGGTACTTACAGCAAAAGGGCCCTATTCTACCCACACCAGTCAGCGAAGCAAGCAAACAAACAAACATTTCATGCTCTCAAACTGGAATTTCAGGCTGAGGCCTGTCAGGTTCTACCACACTAGGGAACACATGCATGCACAGAAATCAGTCTAAGATATCCAGGGAGTGACAAAATGCACCACACTTACACCATTATATGAATGGGCTGCACTGGCACAGGAGCAGGAGAGCTACAGCATGCAGCTAGACCACAATGGATGCTAAAATATTATTATTGATTTATAATGAATTATAATTTATAATAATATATAGTTATTTATAATTGAAATATACACAGAAGCAAAAGAAAAGTTGTGCTCATCCTATGGAAGAGCACAGCTTCCAGTGCAATACACAGTGCTTTCTAACCGCGTATATAAATTCTCAATTACCAAAATCATCATTGGAAAACAACTGCTGTACAGATACACTACTCAGCTACAACCAAGCAGCCTGTTTATTCTATGGGGAGAGGATGGTTGGCGGACAAGCAGGAGGCACCAGGAAATGGCTAAACACTACTGTAGGTCCCAAGTACAGATGCTAGATTTTTGCCTGAAACAATCAAGCGATCAGCTCGGTTGAGGAAAATCTGGGAGCTGTATAAAGTTCAAAAAGGTGGCAGGGAGAGGGCAGAGTAATGGCTTATTATTATGCCAATATGCCTCACTGCCCAGTTAGTAGACTTTGGAGGAGTGGTGGGGGTTTAATAGTAATGCTCAGCTATGGAAGAGAAAAAGTTAAAGACACAAAGCTGGCATTATATTTGGGTCAACATATTTCCCTGGAAATGAAGAGTTGCAACAATCAATACAGACCAAATCTAAAACCATAGCAGTTTAATTAGCTGATGCCAGCCCATTGTGCACTGAAAAGTGCAAAACCGTCCATTTAGCATTAACTAGTTAATAGCACCTGCCATATTGTTATGGGAATCAGGCTTTCATAGTATTTCTAACCAACAGTGTTTTAAAATTACCTTCCTCCCTTTTCTCAATGACTCTTGCAGTTGTGTATAAGAATTCCATAAAGTACGGTGTGAGAAGACCAGCTATGTGGCGCCCCTCCTGCAGATGTCACCCTAGGCATCTGCCTGGTTTGCCTATGCCTAAAAAAAGCTCTGGAATCAGGGACCGGATGGAGAGGATGACATGGTCTGATAATTCCCATACACTGTATTTTAACAGTGTACTTTATTGGAGTTCAGTTCTAAGCTGTGAACAGACATACAATGATCGTTATACAATCCAACTATTTGTGGTCAGATTAGATAGATAATTTATGAGATGTGCATTTTTCCTTTTGATCATTATTATTTTCCTCTGAACTGGGAGAACTTGTGCTCCTGATCTTTCTGTTCCATTAGAATTACGTCCACGCATGGCTTTCGTCTTTCATTTCACAAATCAGTGCTACATGGACTGTAAGTAGCACATGTGACTACATTGTGTGTCTATGCCTGGCTCGATTTGCTCAGCAGTTTTAGTAGCTCCTTGGCTTCTTAAAAGGAAACTAAAGCTGCAATAAATGAAGCAGTTTCAGGCCGTTAACATCGCAACAAATTAAATGCATTAAAGCATAGCTACTAGTGAAGCTATAAACTCTGGATTCATTTTTTAAATAATTGCAATAAAGTAGTGGCACTTAACAGCAGACAGCTGGAGACAGGAAGAGGAGACCGCACTGCCACTTCCCCCAGTATTGCTGTAACCTTACCAAAATCTTCAGCAAAGACTTTTTACAGCTTCATTCTCTTAATATTTTTACCCAATACTTAAAAATGTGATCTCTAGTGAGCACATTTACTTAGACATTTACAAACATCAGGTACATAATCAAGTTGATTCTCATAGCCAGTTCCATTTCTAGGCATAGGCAATCCAGGCAGTTGCCTAGAGTGCTAAAGAGGCACCCCAGAATTTTTTTTGGCTTACTGTGCTTTATGGAATCCTGTCACACAACTGCTAGCTCCAATAAGTAAGGGAAGGAAGGTAATTTTAACACATAAATGGGCACTGCTGATTAGCTTAACAAAGGAAACTTAAATAGCATAACATTGATATGGCAGATGCTGTTAATGTGTTAATTAAGCTGGAGTTGTTTTATATTTGGTCTTTGTTAATGTTGCAACTCTCCTGGACTTCTGGGACAATATTCTGACCTGTAAAGATCCTGGCTGTACATGAACAGTATACCGTGGCGTAGGGGTTAGCGCTCTCGCCTTGCAGCGATGGGTCCCCGTTTCGAATCCCAGCCAGGTCAGCATCTGCAAGGAGTTTGTATGTTCTCCCCGTATCTGCGTGGGTTTTCTCCGGGTACTCCGGTTTCCTCCCACATTCCAAAAACATACAGATAAGTTAATTGGCTTCCCCCCTAAATTGGCCCTAGACTACGATACATACAGTAGATGATATAGACATAAGACTATGGTAGGGATTAGATTGTGAGCCCATCTGAGGGACAGTTAAATGACAAGCCAATATATATACTCTGTACAGCACTGCGGAAGATGTCGGCGCTATATAAATACTAAATAATAATAATGTATTCTAAAGTGGCTGCACCCCACACATAACAATTGTGTGAAGGATTTGTTAAGTGAGTTCAGTGAACCTTGGCCAGCAAGGTGTATCTGGCCCTCGTTCCAAATTCTTGTGAGCAGAACCTGCAGCCGCAGGGAATGTTAACTTTCTCTTATCAGCACCTCTGGCTGCTGCACTCCACGTTGTGTTTCAAGTCACTCCCATACTTCCTCCTTCTGGCTTTGAAGTGGTAGTATCAGAGAGCTGGAACACGACGTGGCGTGCATAGGCCAGAGTTGGCTACAAGTTTGAGTTTACACCCCCTGCCACTGTCCACATGCTGGTTTTGATCGTGAAAGTTCTGAACAAGGTTCCGAATTTAAAGAACCTGAACACGTCAACTCTACTTGCCTGTCCTGACATCTTTCTTACTAGATGCAGTCCTTGATAGAAGATAGCGTGGGCACCAATATATTCCAAGCAGCATTTATTGCACATGAGTATAAAACAAAGCAGCAGTGTCATAAGGTAAAAACCATTGTACATCACCATCCGGAGATCACCACACACACAGAACCTGGTCATGTACCAGTCTTTCACATTGGAGTGCGAGGAGGTTTCTTTTTGTTCTTTGAGCTACATCTTTCTTACTAGAGCTGTCTGCAATTATTCAACATTCTCTACACTTGGCTGGACTTTTCTCTTCATTCTTTGAAGTTTCTTCTCTACAGCCTTAACAGTATTTAGTGTTTACTAAAAAAGCTTCAGGTTGATTATATTGAATTAACAACTCTTTGAAAGTGGAGCAGAAGACTCAGCTGATTCTGGATGTGAAGTTGTGTGGAAACCAAAGCTGGATCCCTAGCATAGATCTCTATCAAAAAATCTGGTTAAAATTGTGCTTTTAAAAAAATGGACATCAGTGGGCAAATTTTTTATTAGGTATGAAAACAGTGATTGATTTAGTTGCTGTGTTAATTAAGCTAATTTGTAAGCATAGTAAGTGCGAAAAGGGCACCCAGGATGGATAAAACTTTGTTAAAAGCTCAATAAAATAAGAAAATAGGAGGTGGCTTACCTCTCCAATGACACTAACGAGGATTTAACTACAAAAAGGTTTTTTTATTTGCACAGGCAATGCGTTTTGTCGGTCTCGCCCATTTCCTCAGGGGAGTAACAGTGCCACTTCAAACAAGCCAGATAGCCAGAGGGGTGGTTTGTATGTTTTAGTTTGCAGTTGCGTAGCCACCTGCAGATCTAATCTACAATTTTTATAGAGTGCAACCAATTCTGATCCGTCAAACAATGGATTGCCTGAGTGGAGACGGGCTGATTCTCTCCACCTGCCTCAAGTGGTTGGTTGCCCCTTATTGCAGCCTACCTTTGTGAGTATATTTCTTGTTGTTGGCTCATTCATTTCAGAAAATTGTGACATACTGCGCTATTGGGCTCCTGTTGTCTCTGTTTTTTTCCCTAAGGTGATCCTTTACCTCTCCCCCCACTTGGCTCTTCTTTAGGCACTCTTCCGTGCATTCATCATGTGATTCAGATTAGCCACTGATATGCGGAGGGGGTCCCAGGTAATCCCCACTCATTTTAGCATATTGTAGAACAGCTGGAGAGTGTGTGATCATCAAACACTTAATGCCGCTTTTCGCTGCAGTACTGTGAGGACTGCTGCCGCCCATATCCTAGAGGCATCAGTAGCAAACCAACATTAAATAAACATTCTAGGTTATAAATCAATACATGATATCATCTGTTTCTGAAACTGTTTATTGCACAATATTAGTATAAAAAGTGGCTGTAAACTTTCACTTTCCCAGCTTGTAGCTGTCAAAGAGGATTGCCAGCCGCTTATGTCAAGACAAAGCACTTGTGACGTACCTCTGATTACATTTGCAAATCTATGAAGGTCATGTCCATTATACCTACATGCAGGCTGGAATTAATCGGCTGCAATCGACACCTCATTAGGTTTTCCCAGTCATTTCCAGACTACTTGCCTGTGCATTATGGCAAACCTGGTCCTAATTTCATTAAGCAAACTGTGTGCTCAGATCTCGCCAGGAACTTGTGATTACCCTCCATTCTTGGCAATGAGTTTTGGATTTCAGCATCCATGATACCAAAGCAGGACACTTTGTGCTGGGATGATTAGTCTTTGTGCATAGTTTGCAATAATTAAAACAGTGTGTATCACTTTGTCCATCTCAGGATCAGCCAATACGAAATCGTCCTATTCGGCTTAGCAAAACACCTTACTGGTGAAGATGCGAAAGCTTCCGCTAAGGCTGGCAGGAGACAGGCAGATTTTTTTCCTCCACTGAATACTGGACACATGTGATCTTCCTACCGTTTCAGCAGAAGGATGTAAAGGTTGTCCTTATGGTTAGAACTTTATATATAATAAAATAACCAGATGGTATAAGATATGAGTGGGAGGATGGAACATCTCGTGTTATAATAAAAGCTTTTGATAATTGGAATGCTTAAAGGGAACCTACTGTAAACTGAGAGGGATGTTTCCTTTTAAACAATACTAGTTGCCTGACTCTCCTGCTGATCAATTTGCTGCAGTAGTATCTGAATCTCACACCTGAAACAGGCATGTAGCTAATCCAGTCTGACTTCAGTCAGATAACCTGATCTGCCTGCTTGTTGAGGGGCTGTGGCTAAAAGTATAAAGGGGACCATACACCTAACGATTTTCCCACCGATATACAGCAGATTCGATCACTGTGATCGAATCTGCTGTGAAATCGTTGAGCAAACGCTGACAGAACGATCGATTTCCATCTGAAATCAATCGTTCCCATCGATTCCTGTTGATCCGTCTGTGCGGAAGATTTTGCTTGATTGCCGGCGGGTCGGGAGTGTGTCAATAGCGGCGTTCAAATGCCCGACGACCAACACAATACAGCGGCAATACATAACCTGCTCTGTCGGCGCGAGTCCCCGCTCTCTCCGCTGTCCTCTTCTCCGCGCTGTGCTCCGAGTCCGGCAGGCTTCACTGAACTTCCTGTCCCGGCAGGAAGTTTAAACAGTAGAGCGCCCTCTACTGTTGAAACTTCCCCCAGACAGGAAGTTCAGTGAAGCCTGCTGGACTCGGAGCCCAGCGCGGAGAAGAAGACAGCGGAGACCGAGGGAGTCGCGCCGGCCGGAGCAGGCGTAATGTATGCGGCGGGGGGGGGGGGGGGGGGGGGTCAGCTACAGCGGCAGCTTAACAGATTGTGATCGGTTCACAATCTGTCTGCAGTAAAGGCAGCCATACAATCAGATTCGACCAGAGAGGGATCTAGCTGTTGGTCGATCTGATGGCAAATCAACCAGTGTATGGCCACCTTTAGAGACACAGGATTAGCAAGAGAGTCAGGCAACTGGTATTATTTTAATAGGAAAAATCCATATCCTTCTCAGTTTAGGTTCCCTTTAAGCTATATTTAGAGTTTTGGGATATACTAAAGGTACAGGGATAAAGTGGAACTAAACTCAGACGTTCCTATAGGATCTAAAAGATAACCAACAGCATGATAACCTTTCTGGAAAAAATAAATGTCTTCATTACAGTTTATGAAAATCCTTAAAAACTCTTAGGTTTGACTTGGTTGCAGAAAGCACTGAAAGGGTTAAGCCCCAGTGTTTACTTTATGGTGAGCTGCCTAGGCAAATCTCTCCTACAGTCTATTAACAGTTGCTGATAAGAACTGAATAGACATATTTATCTGCCTAAAGAAATGAAGAACACAGACAAGTGAATTTATTCAGCAACTATACTGTATGTGGAATAAAGACTTTTCATTATGTGCTGTGCAAGAGTTTGAAAACGCTCAGTCAGATCACTTGCTTATATATTTTGTCTTTTACATACAGGTTATACAATGTACCGTGTGGACATTTTCACTGATTAATCACAATTCTAGTGCTAGACATCCCTAGATCTGTGATGTGGGGTACTAATGTGTCCCTAGACTACCTTACCACTCATCTTAGAAATCCAGCATTATGAATGCTTTTTATACATACTGATTAAATACAAATGTCAATGATTGTTCATAAAACAAATACAGACGAACCACATATATCAGGGTAAGTTACATTCCTACTATTAATGGAACTGCAGAACTTTTCTCAAGCATCATCCATGCTTTCGTGGAAATTAAAAATTTGGCCATGGTAGACCAAAGCTACAGACACTCCTGTCCCACATTTTCCTTTCTAGTTACTGCTTCTGATTTTTGACGACTACCAGACTCAAAAAACAGGATTTCAGAATTCAGACTATTCTTTCAAAGATACCGGGCGGCACCGATGATGAAGCAGCCTGTATTTAACAGTAACGTAAAATGAGGAAGAGACTTAAATCAAAGAGAGTGACATAACAGCAATAACTGAACACATTACAGACCAAATACAAGTTGTGCATCAGTCTATCCCATTTGTTATCGGTGGTAAGAAAATGTGAAGGAAACCAGCTTACATCATGTATTACAGGCCTGTGGAATGTAAGCTATGGCTCTTGGGTATGCTCAGTGTTTCAGATTTTGGTGGATTTGCCTCTCGATGGCACCCATGTCCTTCTCTCTTTTCAGGATGAAAGATTACCAGATGAGACATCTGGAGAAGGGGCAAACTCCATGTGCTACAAAATGAGGTCACTTTATTTGTCTCACATCTGGACGGCTTTGATGCATCCCTACTGCTTTCAACATGCCAGGGCCATCTTCATAATATTATTTAGGCTCTCTAAATCCTCTTTGTAACGATGGGTCAGATGCTGTCCATATGTTTTTCTAAAATGTGTTTTTACTCATTTTCAAAGAGATGTGATTGACACAGTCATGTCCTCTTCCAGCTCCATCCTTATGTGCTAGCTGCTTTAACCTCTTGAAAACGTGACTGCCCTTGACCAAGTTTCCATTAATGCTAATTCAATGTTGACTTAGAGAGGATTCCATGCATAAAAGATGTTTTTGCGATATGTATATGAACGCTGTCATAGATGATTACATTAGATGCTTTACAAAGTCCACTTTTACACCACCATATGGCCTGAAGCCAATTAAGCCATCAGACTCTCTTTCTGGATGTGCAGGTGTCAACATTAATATACATTTCTAATCACTTATGTATATTAGAATGAGTAAAGGAGATGTTTGCTGTTTGTTGACAAGTTTCCACTTGCTGTTTACACAGTTAAACAACATTTAAAAGAGAAAGAGGTGTGTACTAAAAGCAGGTCTCACCTAACTAATATACTGGCTGCCAAAATGTCTATTGACAAATTAAAAGGGTACAATAAATGCATATCGCATCGGCTTGCTAGGGGTCAAACCCTGTAGGTTTGACGCCCTGCAGGAGTAAGCCCACACAAACTACTTTACATATCAACAGAGGCGCCGCGTAGGAAATGCGTGTAGGAAATGCCCCCAAGAAGTGCTGACTAAGCACCCCAAGCACTTTTACTTGCCAAGTTGCCAGGAGAATAGCAACTCAACAAGGAAGGGGTGGGGGAGGGAAGCAGAGAACCTGGGGGGGACTGTCTGCATTGCCCCAACAAAGGAAAGATTTCCTACCTTATTGCACACTAGCTGGATGCCCGGCGTTGCCCGGGTATGTATTTGGCTAGTGTTGGCTCTGCCCACTTTTCCTAACCCTAACACACAATTACTTAATGACCAAGTATGTGAGCTTTGCGGTCTTTGGCATCAATAATTTGCAATGAAATAAAATTAATCTGATTGGATGTGACTCCACCCCTTTTCTGAATTTGAACCCCAATCACCCAATGGCCAACTGTACCAGGTACAGGTGATTAACAGTGCAAGAATGGCAGCAAATAAATATTCCCCTTGAAAATCAATAATCAATTAATCAATTACTCAATTACCAAGTTTGTGAGCTTTGTGGTGTTTGGCATCAATAATTTGCATTGGAATGAAACAAATCTAATTGGCTGTTTGTGGCTCCACTCCCTTTCTGAAATTGAACCCTAGTCACCCAATGATCAACTGTACCAGGTTTGAGTCTTGTGCCATTAACAGTGTAAGAATGGCAGCAATGTAAGTATTCCCCTTGAAAATCAATAGGTTAATTTTGATTAGCTTTTATAGACTCCACCCACTTTTCTGAATATTAATCCCAGTCACCCAGTAACCAACTGTGCAACGTTTGAGAACCCTACCATTAACAGTGTAAGAATGGCTGCTGTTTACATTTTCCAGTGAAATTTGTATTTGTCTCTGCCCCCTTTTGGTTATGGGAATAAAAAGTATCCTATACTTTATTCCAGGTA
The DNA here is from genome assembly GCF_040937935.1 of Hyperolius riggenbachi. Taxonomy (NCBI): domain Eukaryota; kingdom Metazoa; phylum Chordata; class Amphibia; order Anura; family Hyperoliidae; genus Hyperolius; species Hyperolius riggenbachi. Next base: position 227,112,135 of record NC_090652.1, on the reverse strand, counting down.
ATGTACTATGTGTGTGCCAAATTTCATTCAAATCCGTTCAGCCGTTTTTGCGTGATCGAGTAACAAACATCCAAACATCCGAACGTTCCCATTTATTATATTTGTAGGATTGCTACAAGCTACATGACTATGCAAAATGCATGACCTTGGAGCAACATAATAAAATGCGGGGGGGTAGGTGCAGACAGCCCCACCCCAAGCCTGGCCACTACTGGGGGAGCCACCTACACCCTCCAACCACGCCAGGCAGGAAGAACTGCTGAACTGCAGCTAAAAAAAAAAAGAGGTATGTGCTCAAACCAGATATCACCTGACTTATATACTGGCTGCCAAAATATCTATTGACAAATAGGGTACAAGAAATTCATATTGCATCCGCTTACCAGAATGTGCATGGACTTAATCCAGTTCACTTCTATGCCCTGCTGGAGCTGGCCACTGCAAAATACTTTGCATCTCAACAGGGGAACTGCATGTAGGCCTCCCGTGCCCCAGAGAAATGGAGGCAGTGCTAACAGCTCCCCAAGCACTGTGACTGCCCAGGAGCTTAGCAGTTGCACCATGGGAGGAGGGGTGGCAGATAGCTCACTCCCAGGTGGCAGCCACACGGGAGTGGCCATCCATGTTGCCCCCCCAAAGGGAAGATTTTCTAACTTATTGCAAATTGCAATTTGTCAATAGACATTTTGGCAGTCAGATGATACCTGGTTTGAACACACACCTCTTTTTTTTTTTAATGCTGCTTAGACAGTTATTGTACCTCATCTGGTATTTCCTGTCTAATATATTCAGCATGTGGCTGAATCAGCTGCATTTCCAGCTACATTTCAAATTATAAGTAAAAGATGTTAATCCCTATCCCTGGTCTGGAAATCATTTCAGCACAGAATAAAAAAAAGTTGAGCAAAAATGAATGTAGGGCGGGAATGGCCTACTTTGCCAATGGGAGCTGGCTGAGTATCTAAAATGTAGTTCTCAACTGAGGTACACAGGACTTCTAGATAGGCTTATGGAAACTACTCCAAAACTGTGTCCAACCTTGGGCACAAATAATGGGAGGATCCTGAATCCCTACCCAAATTTTACCAAAAAATGTAACAATTATATTTCATCAGTTGATTCCCCAACTACTAACCTTCCCTTCCTCCGATACAGGAGACTGTGCTTCAGACCAATGTTTTTGTGGCTACACTTGTTAGGGGTGTGAAGATCATGATGGCCACACTTGTTTTATGACCCTTGTGAGATGTTCCCCAAGGCCTTGAAAGCCACCAAGGGGAGGAAAGAGAAGGGATGCGAGCACTGGGGGGCCCCATGAATTTTAGTTACGCCACTGGTGGTGGTGTGAGAACTAAAGGTGTATCTTAATCTTATCTCAAAAAGTTCAGAAGTATGCCTATGTAGCACACACCATATGTATTATTCTCTCATTCATATGAAGATAGAGTAACCAAGCAGCTCAGGGTGACCCAAACTACTAGTAATGTATAGGGGGATAAAAGAGACCGAAAAGCCCTCCTACTAACAAGCAATGCTTGATGACTTTGCCTTCTTAAAACAGAACAGAAGGAAATTTGCAATAATTCAGCTATAAGTGAACATTTGTGGTTACCCACAATGCATCACTACTGCATATGCAAATTATCCCTTTTCGTCCCTCTAAGCAATGCAAGCATCCAGAACCACTGGACCAGTAGAACAGAGTAACCAAGCAGCTCAGGGTGACCAAAACCACTAGTAATGTATGCAGAGAAGGAGACACAATCGGGAGCCCCCAATAGTGTACTATTGACAGTACAATTGGCACAGGATGTAAATAAGTAGGTTATACTCACAAGTCTGGGTTGCCGGATATAGGCAACCACTCTCTTTGCCTATGGGGAAAATAAACCTGTCCCCACTCAGGTTAAAAGAGTCGCTCTCTGTAGAAAGAAAGGGTGTTTGCACTCATTAACCAGGTGGATAATAATGTACAGGAGAAAATACAGAGGCACCAGCAGAGTAAAAAGAGCCACAATCTTAAAACAAAATAAAAACGTGGTTGGCAAGGGTGAACTTGTCAACCCAACAATTGACACAGCCAATTTTGTATGATACAAACAAATTTAATTGGTACTCCAGTTGTTTTTTGTAGTACCAATTCAATTTGTTTGTATCATACAAAATTGCTTGTGTCAATTGTTGGGTTGACAAGTCCACCCTTACCAACCACGTTTTTATTTGGTTTTAAGATTGTGGCTTTTTTTTACTCTGCTGGCGCCTCTGTATTTTCTCCTGTATTAGTAATGTATAGGGGGATAAAAGAGACTGAAAAGCCCTCCTAATAACATGCAAGGCTTGGCGAAATGTATCTCCCCCATTCTGACAAATTGGTAAATGGTGCAAATGTGAGTTTCAAAGTGCTGCAAGCTGTACATGTTATCATTTAGTGATTATATAGTACTGGCCTCTTTCTTAGTGCTTTTACAGAGTAATATAGCCAAGTCGCTAAACATCCCTCAGAGGAGCTCACAATCTACGGTAATCACAGTCCATGGACAATTTAGGAGGAAGGCGATTAACTTACTTGAATGTTTTTGGGTTGTGGAAGGAAACCCACACAGACACAGGGAGAACATGCAAACCCTGTGAAGATAGTGCTCTGGCTGGGGGGACTGGGCGCTGCAAGTCGAGAGTGCTACCCACTTCACCACCATGCCAACCATGTATGTGTATGTGTGGAGATATACCCATATATCTATACAGATATAAAAATGACTGTGCTTGTGCTGAATGGATGGGGAACTGTGAGCAATGAAGGGATGTAGTGAGCGTAGTAGTAGTAGTAGTGAAGTGAATGCAATCACATACCTGTTAAGTCTATTAATAGAAAATTCCAGAATTTTAGTAATGTAGATGCACTTGCAAATTATAAATAGTTTTGATCATCACTTGGATGACTCATGGGAATGAAGAGAGGGACATAGGAACGGAGTTGTGAGATGGGAATATTCTGTTTCTGGCCATACAACATCACTGGAAACTCTGTGCAGGTCCGTGGTCCAGGCTTTCCCTTCAACACTGCGGAGCTTTGTATTCAGGACCTCCAGGTGCCAGGAAAGATTTAATAGGTCTTGGGTGGGATCAAGGAGTGGTAGTGACTCACTCAGACTTCTCAATCACTCCTTCCATCCAATGTTAGGGGATGGTGCTTGGAGTAAATAGCTCAGGTATAAAATGTTACATTTTACTAAGCTTGTTTATCCCTAAAGAAGAAGACTACACTGTGTATGTAGAAAAGCCCTGAAATGTAGGCTTCAGTCACCGGGATTTGAAATTTCTAATACCCAGTGCGTTATTTCATCTATATTTTAATGACATTTCCTTGGTAACCATGCTTGTAATCATCTTCCCACCAACCGTTAGCTGGTCACAAGGGAAATACTTCTCAACTGCTGTTTTTTTTTTTTTTTTTTTAGAACAGATTTCGTTCCTCAGCCCAGTTTGGACAACTCTGAGAAAATGTGTTTTAGGTGTGCATTCCTTGATTATTAAAGGTTACCTCATAATTATAAAATTGGATATTTATTTTCCGTGTCGTAATCACTAAAGAAGAGCTGGGATTAGAAAGAAATGTAGAAATATAATGGTGAACAGTACAAAGGCTTATAATGATGTCAAGTAGGACCTTGGAGACCGCCTGGAATAGATGAAGTCAAATAAATAAATGAGGTAATAATAGGTGATGTTTTGCTACATAAGTAATCTTAAAATGTAGGTAATAGAATCTAATGTGTCAAAGGAAGTGTTTTTTTTTTATTTAGTTTAGTTATTAAAGTGAGTCTGAAATGAAATCCCCCCAAAAAACAGATACTCACCTAAGGAGAGGGCAGGCTCTGGGTCCAATAGAGCCTTTTCGGTCCTCTCCTGGCCCCATCGTCCCAGCACTGGCTCCTCCGTTAGCAGTCTCTGAATGATGGGTTGGAGACTGCTCTCTGCAGGGGAAGCTTCGGAAGTCTTCAGAAGCCCAAGTGCTCCCAAAGAAGGGCTGCTCCGCTCCGTTTTCAGGAAGACTCGGGCTCCCGAAGACTTCCAAAGTCTCCCCAGCAGTGGCAGAGAGCAGTCTCCAACCCCTCATTCAGAGACTACTAACGGGGGAGCCAATGCTGGAACAACAGGGCCAGGAGAGGAACGAAAAGGCTCTATAGGACCCAGAGACTGCCCTCTCCTTAGGTGAGTATCTTTTTTTTTGGGGGGGGGGGGGGATTTCATTTCAGACTCCCTTTAATTAAAGAGGAACTGTAGTTAAAATAGCATAATGAAAAAAAATGCTTATTTTTGTACAATTTCAATTCATATATTATTTAGCCTGTGCCACCATTTTAAAATCTTTCCTCTCCCCGATTTACTTTCTGAAATTCATCACAGGTAGCAATATCTTTAGTACTGGCTGCGAATGCCCATTTACTGAGGGTTCTAAAGCCAGTAGAAAAGATCTCTGGTGTTCCCAGATTCGCGGGGGGGGGGGGGGGGGAGAATTCTGCATAATCAAAAGCCTAGGCTAGGCATTAGTGGTAGGGAGGTGCTACATACTAATATATAACTAGCTATAGATATGAGAAGTGTTTCTGATGCTAAAACCAGTGGTATTTAATGTAAAAGTGGGTATGATGAATAATTTACTGCGTTCTTCTATATGTCGTTATGGTTCCTCTTTAAGTAATTCAAATTAAATGTAAATTACATTTAAATTAATTAGGCAATTTAAGGAATAACCATGTACATGGACATTTGTGTTCATGCATCAATTCATGTACATCTGAATCAGTGTATAATTTGTAATAGTGTTTGATCTCAGGACTCTCAGCCATCCACTGGAATGCATTCAGCAAAACACTTCAAATGCACTGACTATTAAAGGACCATTATCGCAAAAAATGAAAACTGTTAACTACATGTAAACACATACAAATGAGAAGTATGTTTTTCCAGAGTAAAATGAGCCATAAATTACTTTTCACCTATGTTGCTGTCACTTACAGTAGGTAGTAGAAATCTGACAGAACCGACAGGTTTTGGACTAGCCCATCTCCTCATGGGGGATTCTCTCAGTTTTGTTTATTTTCAAAAGCACTTAGTGAATGGCAGTTGCTCTGTCCAACTGCCAAAAAACTCTGTAGCGAGCAGGGAAGCTGGCCAGCATCTTTGTTTAAATCCTTTTTAGGGAATATCTTTATAGAGAATAAAGGCCTCTATGAAGCGATGGACTAGTCCAAAACCTGTCGGTTTTGTCAGATTTCTTCTATCTACATTAAGTGACAGCAACATAGGAGAAAAGTAATTAATGGCTCATTTTACTCTGGAAGAAACATACTTCTTATTTGCATATATTTGCATGTATTTTAAATTTTACAATTTTTTCGCGATAGTGGTCCTTCATGTGGTTAGTACTCTGGTCTTGCAGGGCCAAGTACCTGGGGCCTGTATGCCATCCCTAATTATGTAGCTATCTATATGGGAGATCCCATTATGCAAGAAGACATTTGGCTACTCACATATAGTATCTCTGAACCAAGGTGATAACCAGAGAGGGGAATGGTGACCCGGCTGCTCTGTCCTCAGTACGAAGTGGAACTACTATCAAAAGCAACAGATATTCTGACCAACACCTAAAACTTGCCAGCAGGAGAAGGAGACCCCCATGCAGACACCCCCCTAAGCCTGGTGCCCGGCTGTTGCAAAGTAGGACACACACTTACACAGGCTGTTTCACTCCATACAGCCACCCTTCAATGAGGTGAGACCTGTCTGTATGAGGCTTTACCTGTGTTTGTACACCTCACTTATAATATTTAACCTCCGCAGTGCATGTAAAAAATGAGGCTAAAATGGTGCATCACCCCACATATAAATTTATTTTATAAAACCATAAAAACAAATACACTCAACTTGTCATAAAGTGTGCTCATTAGATGCATACAAGGCATTTTGCAAGGGAAAAAGAGCAGACTTAACATAATGGAATGAACCACCAGTGTCCTGTCCTCTCCTCCACTTGTCCGCATAGACCAAGCACATAAAAAATTAACTGTACAAGGGACGTGCCCAGGGGTGTAACTAGAAATCACTGGGCCCCCCTACGGAACTTTGGATGGGGACCCCTCCTGCCAAACTTTCTGCACAGGTAAACTGAGAAGCAGTGTTATTAAATTGGCTAGTGCACACTTGAATGTGTTTTCCCATGAAGATAAAAACAGACAGCAGTAAAGCACTGCATGCATTTTCTCTATCAATTACATTAGCTTCTGTGATAAAACGTCCATGTTTTCACTCATAGAGAAACACATGGGGCTCGATTCACAAAGCGGTGATAACCCAGTTCAAGACTTTAGGCGTGATAACCATTTTTATCATGCCTAAACTCAGTTTAGGCATGATAAGTTTAGGCATGATAAGTTTAGGCAAGTCCCGCACACAAAGCAGCGCCATTAAACTCTATGCAAAGTGCACCAGACTTTGCTAGCGCAAAACTTTTGATCAGCTGTGCACTGCGGTGCTAACCCAGTTGGTGCTTAAACTTATCACGCCTAAAAACTTATCACACCTAAACTTATGCCTAAACTTATCACACCTAAACTTATCACACCTAAACTTATCATGCCTAAACAGAGTTTAGGCGTGATAAAGTGCTAAACTGTTAGCACCGCTTTGTGAATCAGGCCCATGGTGTGCAGAAAATGCATACAGAAAACCGACAGACAAATGCTCCAAGCCTCAGCTTATTACACTCACTCTGTCCATCTGTGATGAAGCAGAACTGGCTCTGCAGACTTCTCCAGCATCACTACAGTGCAGAGCACTTGGGGAGGGGTAGAGAGGTTGGGGGCTGGGCACTGTACATGAGAGCCTGCTGCACACTGAATAAGGAGTGTCTACTAATCTTTGTTTACAAAACTTTGTATGATTCATTATCAGTGGCTGAGCAGATTCAGTCATTAGAAAAATTGTGCAGAGAATAAAAAGCTTTTTCTCTCTGTGCACAGACTCCTCCTCAAGCATCACTATAGGACACAGCACTTGGGGAGAGGTAGAAAGGCTGGATTTAGGACAGCACTGTACACAAGACCCTGCTGAACACTGAATAAAGACTGCCTACAAATCTTGGGGCTTGATTCACCAAGCGGTGCAAAGTGTTTGCACGCTGGTGAAAAGGCCCTTATCACGCCTAAACTCACTTTAGGCATGATAAGAAGAAACTCGCGTGAAGTTACCGCGCGTACGCGCGTAAGTGCGCGCGCAGCACCCGACGCTTCGCGCGAAGCTCCCATTAAACCCTATGGGACTTTGCGCGCGCTCTCACGCGCGTACGCGCGGTAACTTCGCGCGAAGAGCAGGAAAAAGCGGTGATAACTCAGTGGTGAAAAGGTCATCACGCCTAAAGTCTTTTAGGCGTGATAACTGGGTTATCACCGCTTTGTGAATCGAGCCCTTTGTCTGCAAAACTTTGTATGATTCCTTATAAGTGGCTGAGCAGATGCAGCCATTAGAACAATTGTGTAGAGACCAGAAAGTGTTTTTTTTCTCCTTGCCCTTAGTTGTCAGTCTCTCAGGACGGGCCCCTTGTGACTTCTGCCCCCCTGCGGATGCATCCCTTGCAGTGTCTTTAGTTACACCCCTGTACGTACTTGGTTTAGGCGTACAAGTGCAGGAGAGGACGAGACAAGCTGAGTGCATTTGTTTTTATGGTTTCATGGAACAAATTTATATGTCGGGTACTGCACCATTTTAGCCTCATTTCTTGCATACACTGCCGAAGCTCAAGTTTCTGATGCCGTGATCCTGCTGAGAGCCACATATGACCAGATTGGCTTAGGATTAACAGGAAAGCATTTAGACCTGAACTGCTACATGAGAATTTTTTGCAATCGAAGCGCCATTTCTGTTTTACATTTGATGTTTAGTGTATGAGAAGTCGTCTCATAGGCTGGATTTACCATAAGGCACTGTAGGCTTGTGCCTTCCGCCGCCTTATGGGAGAGAGGCGGCTCCCCTCCCCAAATGACCTCCTCCTCTCTCCTGATGCGGAGACATCATTGCTGTGCTCCTTCCCTGCAGTGTATATGTCCCAAGGCGCCGCACGGCTTCCTCCCTCCCTCCCTCCCTCACGCCAATCCATCAAGCAAGGACACTTACAACACAGAAGAACTCCGCTGGTATAATGCATACCCACGCATCTACCCACTCACTGAACACCTGCATCAGATGGAGGGAGCGAGGGAGGGAGAAAGAAGAGCCGAGCATCGCCTGGGGGACACATACACCTTCATCAGCAGGAGGGAGGGAGAAAGCGTACGTCAGTAGTGGAAGACAGAAGAACTACCCAGCCTGCATGCACCTTATGGACCTGCCAACGAATGGTGAAAAACTGCAGCATTACACACTCCAGAGACTCGGCCAAACTCAACAGAACCCTCAGGCGGTTGCCTAAGAAACCTCATGTAAGACTCTTCTTCATTTAAAAGCCTAGATTAGGGATAAAATGAAAGGATGCAATTAATTACATACTGATAAATTCTGACTGAAAAGGGAGAAAAATACTAACTATGTATAGACACTTTTGCGGTCAGCTCTCATATAAAGTCAAAATAGTACCTCTCCATTCCATGTGTCTGATTTTAGGGAACAGATACTATGGGGTTGATTCACAAAAGAGTGCTAACTGATAGCACACGTAAAGGGTTGTGCCCTCACGGTAACTAACGTTTGTGTGCGATAACGCAACTTTTGCGCCCGATCGCATGCAAACATCCTGGTTATCATGCACAAACTTTAGTTACCGCAAAACTTTACGCGCGCAAAAGTGCGTTCGCGGCACTACGCGTGCTAACTGCATGGCACGCCCGTGCTATCAGTTAGCACTCTTTTGTGAATCAACCCCTATGATTTGACAGAAAGTGCAGCCTGCAACTGACATACCATTTAGGGCATGTTTCAAATAACATCATGAACTAACAATCTAATCCTTTAAAATCCTGTCAAATAGGAAGTGGATTAGAGACGCAGCACCAGCTCCATGCAGTTAGGTTTATTGGATTAAGACAAAGGGCATACAGGCATAGGGGGTACAGACATCGGCCTTACAGCCGTTTCGCGGGGCTCCCGCTTCTTCAGAGACCACAAGATGTCACAGTGACATCTTGTGGTCTCTGAAGAAGCGGGAGCCCCGCGAAACGGCTGTAAGGCCGATGTCTGTACCCCCTATGCCTGTATGCCCTTTGTCTTAATCCAATAAACCTAACTGCATGGAGCTGGTGCTGCGTCTCTAATCCACTTCCTATTTGACAGACACTAATTAGGTTGCAGATATTTCTTCAAAGATGAGTTCTTGCACTAATGAGTCATCATGTCACCATTTATATGCAAACACATATTCCGAAAGAGAAGGTCATTGACTTCTTCATGCTTATCTACCATAAACAGATTGCTGGAGGAGGAGGTGAATGTAGAATGAAAAATTAACTTTTGAAATTTCTTCTTGGGAAGCCATGAAAGAAAGCATGTGGCTATATTTAAGCCTCTGACTTCTCACAACATGAATCAGGGAAAAGCAAACTCTCTAAGGCAGGTGGACCACAAAGTACACAAGAAGCTGTAAAAGCTTGAAGAGCAGAGATGTAAGAACAGTCCACACCCAATCTGTGTAAAGCAAAAGCTTGTAAATGTGCTTTTCAGTTTTTACTATAAAAAGGTTAAGTAGTAAAAGGGATACTTGTGATGAGCACTTACAAAAATAGTTAGAGGAGTAACTTCCTCCGTCGGGTCCTCAAAATCAGGACTCACCTGATCTAATGCAGGGAGTGCCCCATCCCAAATGTTCACACCCCTTCCCTTGCCTTCCCTTGGTTGCATTCATGGCCTTAAAGACCATCTCACAAAGGTCATAAAACAAGTGTGGCCATCGTGATCTTCACCCCATAACAAGAGTAGCCACAAAAACGCCTGATCTGAAGTATAGTCCCCTGTAAAGGAGGAAGGGAAGGTTAGTAGTTGGAGCCTTTACACTGCTACTTGCAATCGTTTATCTTGTGACCTGTGGCTACCTAGCTGTTGTATCTGGATGAACATGGCTACTACATTTTTGTAAAAAGGACACACATGACCTGGCTTTTTTTTTCTTACCTCAAATGACTACTTAAATATTTAATTTAGAAGTATAATGGCTATGAAATTCTGGTGTATGGGGGCCAAAAAGCTTTCTGGTAGTGGTAGTGTGGCCTACAGTTAAAAGGCAGATTGCTGTACATGGGGCATACATGGGGCTGCCGAGACCTGAAAGGGCCTCTACGATCTGTTTTCCCCCCAGGCCAAAAGGTCCCAGTCCTCCCCTGAGCCTTTAGTAGTTGGAGTAGTTGGAGTTGTTACATCAAGGGACCTTTTGGCACATTTTATACATGAGACCTTCTTTCCACTTTCCACTACAATCCCTTAACAACACAACAGTCAGTGGAGTGGCACCACAGTGGTTCGTCACATCCTAAAAAATGTAGTGCCCATGAGTCAGACAGGAGGTTTTTTGCCTCTGTTTTTTATTAGGATAATGATGATTGAATTCTACTAACAGACTTCCTTAAACAGGGAAACACAAATAAATGCTGATTTTTACTGTTCACTGCTGTAGAATTACACCAAACTTTTATGGAAAAAGATATGGCAATAGCACAAACAAATATGTTCTGTTTCTGCAGCACAACCCCAGCAACTTCAGCGCTTCAGGGAGAATATGGTGAATATGTAGCAAGTTTCCGGATCAGCTTATTTCGGCGCGCAGCTCTGAGAGCCGAGCGCCGAAACTGGGCGCCCCCTAACAGCACTGTTATGCTGCGCAGGGCGCGTAGAAGTATTTTGGGGCTCTGGTGGCTGCCAGACCCCGAATTACATCTCCCTCCGAGTTGCGACAACTCGGAGGGGTAATAGTATTTAACGCCACCTCGGTATCTTGCAGCAGCGGTGAAAGCAGTAATTCGGCTCTTACCACGCTGAACTGAGCGGCACCGAAATGACATGCACCCAGCAAGTTTCAGGCTTCACGCTGGACTGATTTATAGTTGGGCCTATATCTTTTCAACATTGCCTCATAGAAGTCATAAGTAAATGAATTCTCATGGCCAGGAGTCAAGACTAGGGTATAATGGACACAGAAGTAGACATCATGCTTGCCACCATCCTTTCTGCATTTATAGACATGAAGAGAGGCATGGGCAGATTTATGGAAAGGCCACAAAAATCCTGTCCTTGGGTGGCTTCTGTCCAAGGGGTCAGATGAACATGGAAAAGAAGCTGTGGCATATGGAAGAGAAGCCTGCAAATGGAAAATTGAGGCTGCAAATGGAAATGGGGACTTGGGGAGCAATATATGAAGGAGGAGAGATGCTGCTACACGAAAGAGAGGGATTGCTGTACGTTGATATTACACACAGAAGAGGGGGCTGCACATAGAATGGGAGAGGTGATGTTGCACATAGTTCCATAGTTATTTAGGTTGAAAAAAAGACATACGTCCATCAAGTTCAACCAGAAAATAAAGTACAACACCAGCCTGCTCCCTCACATATCCCTGTTGATCCAGAGGAAGGCGAAAAACCCTTACAAGGCATGGTCCAATTAGCCCCAAAAGGGAAAAAATACCTTCCCAACTCCAAATGGCAATCAGATAAAATCCCTGGATCAACACCACCGGGCATTACCTAGTAATTATAGAAATTGATGTGTTTCAACGCAAGGAAAGCATTTAAGCCCCCTTTAAATGCTGATATAGAATTTGCCATAACTACTGCCTGTGGCAATGCATTCCACATTTTAATCACTCTTAATCTTAGAACCCTCTCCTAAATAAGTGGCTAAAATGATTTTCCTCCATGCGCAGATCATGTCCCCTAGTCCTTTGTGAAAACCTAAGGACAAAAAGCCAAGCTTTTATATTGCCCTCTGATGTATTTATACATGTTAATTAGATCCCCTCTACGGGGATCTATATTTTCTCCAGACTAAATAAACCTAGTTTATCTAACCTTTCTTGGTAAGTGAGACCTTCCATCCCACGTATCAATTTTGTTGCTCGTCTCTGCACCTGCTCTAAAACTGCAATATCTTTCCTGTATTGTGGTGCCCAGAACTGAATTCCATATTCCAGATGTGGCCTTACTAGAGAGTTGAACAGGGGCAATATTATGCTAGCATCTTGAGTTTTGATTTCCCTTTTAATGCATCCAAAAATTGTATTTGCTTTAGCTGCAGCGGCTTGGCATTGAATACGATTATTTAACTTGTTGTCGATGAGTACTCCTAAGTCCTTCTCCAACTTTAAAGTCCCCATCTGTATCCCGTTTATTTTTTATGGTGCTAGACCATTGGTACGACCAAAATGCATGACTTTACATTTTTCAACATTGCATTTCATCTGCCATTTATGTGCCCATATAGCCATCCTATCCAGATCCTGTTGCAATATATCCCTATGTTCCTGAGAGTTGATGATTCTGTACAATTTTGTATCATCTGCAAAAATAGCAACATAGCTTTCTACTGCATCTCCTAGGTTATTAATAAATACATTGAAGAAGAGCACTGGACCCAGTACTGACCCCCTTGGGACGCCACTAACAGCCACCCATTTTGAATAAGATCCATTGACCACAACTCTTTGTTTTCTGTCCATTAGCCAGTTCCTTATCCATGCACACAGACTCTTCCCCAGTCCTTGCATCCTCAACTTCTGCACCAGACTTTTGTGGGGAAATAGGAATTGGTGTGCCCTAGATTCAAATAGATTTTCCTCAGATTTATTTTTTTCAAATCATAATTTTTCTAGACTGATTGTTTGCATTGACCAAAGCTTTTAGATCTCTACTGCCCACAATGCCTGATCAATAAGCTTTCAATTGGTTTTGGCAAATTGAAGGGGTGACCGACATGTTAAAAAATTGGCTCTAGCATAGTTATGGGGAGGCACAGTCGCTTCCTGCTCTTGGATATTTGGACAAGTCCACTTATTAGTAAGAAATAGGGGACACCACAAGAAACACTATCAACGCCACCAACCAAGTAGGTTTAGTAAAGTTGCGTGAGCGGAGGCGGTAGCAAAAGCGAGTACTGTGTCCAAAACCCAGCAGCCGAGGGCCAGAGGGGAGGGGAGGGCACTGGTGTGCAATTTTAGCAGTAGTGATTCACACTTGGTATCCTATTTCTTACAAATTAGTGTATACGACCAAATTGCATCAAGCAGGGATTGGCTGTAGGTCTATGAGGTTTCCTGCTGGGTTGCCTCAACTAGACTAGGGCCAAAAAATCTCAGCTGAGCTCCTAGGGAGCATTGGTGGGGAATTGTGCTAAAATCTAATCAAGCTCAGGTGGATTGATCACTACTCACTTGGGGATATTATTAATTGTACTGAAAAATAGTACAGTGGTGCCAGCTAGCATAAAAACAATGTGCCTGATTAAGATACTGGATTCTGCAGCTCTTATATTCAGTCATATACAGTTATACTGATCAGTAATGAGGGTTGCTGGAGGGATCATGTACTCACAGTACTCACAGTACTCTCAGTCTTACTCCCACATGAACTTTCAGTGATATTTTCTGTAATTAATGCAGAATAGCCAGGATTTGTTTATTAGTTTGGTAGAAGGTGTGTGCATGAAGCAATGATAGACCATTAAATGTAATAACTTTTCAGCAAACCTTACTATGGTCGGATATGACCCAGGCAAGACTTTTCCCATCTAATAGGAGACCATTTTCAAAAGATCTTGGCCAAGTTTGCAGGTTCACCCTTGTTCCTTAGTGTCTGATTTCCAGCGTGGGAGAACTTGAAGACATCGGGCCCCAATGGTCTCTGTTAGAGGAAATGCACATATGTATTCTGTACAATAGTTGGAATATTAAAATGGAAAATTAGACATAGGAAAGGCTGTTCATGTGATGGAAAACAGCTGAAAATTCACACTCTTCACAGCAGCATGTTAGATGACGTCAGTCTGTTCCAAGGTTCTTTTTACAAAAATACAGATGGTCTTTCTTGACTCTTGACTTTTCTAGACTACATAAAATGACACAGTTATTATCATTGCTATTCTGTTTCTATGTTGGCCCTAAGGCACCATCATTGTGTAGTATTACTAAAGTGTAAAGTGAAAGGAGATGATCAACACAGTATTATATACATGTTACTTATTTTAGCTTTGTGTTAAAATAGAAGCTTGTCAATGTATTGTTTTGTTTACACTACAGAAATGATCATCTGTAGATGCATTTTGCAATCGTTTGTGTATGTTAGTAGTGCTTTAACAGAGAGGTAATAAGGAGTGTAGAGCCCATTTACAGTTGTAGAAGCAGCTAAAGCAGTTTCAAGCAAAACCTTTTAACTGTGATCAAACAGAATGCAGGTGGCTTACTATAGGTGTAAGCACTGTGTAACAGCTTATACCATGCACAGTGGAGCTGACCTGCCTATTGGCCTAATGAGTAAAGCAACGGTAAATTTGCTGTGCACAGGCAGCGCATGGAAATTCTACTGGTACTAATGCCAGGGAAGCAGCGTGCGTTACTCTGCAATTGTAAAAGGATCAAAAAGTAGGCAAAAGAGTTCTATCAAATTTATTTTGCATATTCTTTTGCTTGCTGGTGGTTGAAAGGGCATTTTATTGTGAAGCTGTGAACATATCAGCTAGGAGAAAACTTATTACCTGGGGCTTCCTCCAGCCCCATGCTGGCCATGGCCTTCATCTCCATCCTCCTGGGCCACTGCATTCCTTTGATGTAAGTTCTTCAGTCTGGGCCAGTCCTGCTTTAATGTGCATGCGCAGCCAGCCGCACGCGTACCCCTGTCATGCTCCTGTATCCGGTAACGTTCTGTGACTGTGCAGTTAGGCCTGCGCAGGTGCAGAATGACCTGGTCATGGGAGCATGACAGGGGCGCGACAGGGGCGCACGCGGCTTGGCCGCGCATGTGCGGTGAAGCATGGACTGGCCCTTATTGAAGAACTTATCGGGGCAAAGCGAAGGAGTGGAGGGGCCCAAGAGGACGGCGATGGAGGGACCCAAGGGGCATGGGCCATGGCATGGGGCTCAAGGAAGCCCCAGGTAAGTATAAAAGCTAATAGAAGCATCATCTCAGCATCCGACAAAATGACATCCCACCATTTACTAGTTTTCACTAGAACAGATCTACAACCATGTGACAGATTTAACTTCAGCTCTTGATTTGTTAATAACCGTTTAGGAATTTGTGTTCTGTCCTAGAACAAAATGTCAGAGTGATAGGAAATAGAACGTATCCATCTTAAAGTAGAATGTAACTGACTAGGATCGATTCGCCTGTTCAAAGTGGTACACCTACAATCACTTCAAGATAGTGGGTGGAGTCATGTACATCAACTTACCTGTTGATGACTGCCACGTGGTCACTCTTCAACCCTTCCCATTGGTGACTCTTGTGCACGTGCTGATACTGAGACAGCTTAGTAGTCATAGTCCAATTAAACTGCTCTATTCATCTGGCTGTAAAACAGGAAAGGAAGAATTCCCAGGGTAAGAAATTGAAACTGTGCTTTCACTTAACACATTTGTTTTAAATAACAATTTTAATACTGGTATTTAATTAAGAAGAATTTTTGATCTTTTGAAAAATTCTATGACTCATTGAGTTGTTTGGGGCCATATTGTTCTGCTTTTCTCTTCAATTCTCTTTTCCCAAACCACTCTGTGTCATTCAGAAACCTTTCTATATCATAGTTGTTGTTTTTGAGTGACTGGTGTTGGTTAGACCACAAATTATTCTTCTACTTCCTGAAACTCCATACATCAAGCTTTTGAGATTGCTGGTGAGGTAGGTTATCTTACCCAAAGTCAATGGTGGCACTTATTATCGAAATGTGTGGATGAAATAGTGATTACCATTAACAAACCATTCCTTTCACTCTGCATACATTTCTCTCACACAGCGGCCGTCCATTGAAAGCAAGTTTTGGTGGTCCTGACTCCCCAGTCATGTGATTGCTGCTTTGCTCCATTTGGTTTATGTAATGATCGCTGCTGCAGCAGCTATTGCTGGAAGTAGTGCTGCAGCTCAGGCAGTTCTGATGTCTTTCCATGCAAGCTGCATAGCTTTGTCTGTCTTTCCCTGCTGTCGGCTTGTGACTGATTATCATTCACCTGTGTGGGAATCTGCATGGCTGCTCCCATTGGATGACCTCAGTATAAAGATCTGCTTCCTGCAGGGTTTCCTTGGGTTTTCATAGCTTCAGCTTAAGCCTGTCTTGCTGTCGCTTTAGCCCCCGATCGTGTTTCTTGTTATAAAGATACTTTGCTGGTCTTTGCATCATATATTGGTTCATTGCCAATATATATGCATACCAGCACGTTTATTATTTTCCTTGTATTTGTGTTATGTTAATACATCAGTGTCGCTGATGTATACGTACACGAACTGTTTATATCCTGTGTGCAGTTAGTCAGCTTTCCAGCACGTTTTGGTAGGTTGCGCGTACCGTGACCACCCGTGCTGAGGTAGTTACCCTGCTTCTGGTTCTGTTTGTGGATTGCGTTCATCTCTGCGAAGAGATAACGAATCCTTCTGAATCCTGTTCTGTTACTGTTTGTGGATTGCGTTCATCTCTGCGAAGAGATAACGAATCCTTCTGAATCCTGTTCTCTTACCGTTTGTGGATTGCGTTCATCTCTGCGAAGAGATAGCGAATCCTTCTGAGTCCTGTTCCCTGTATTACTCCAGTCCTAGTCAGCGTTCCTGCTTATGTCATATATCGGTTCATTGCCGATATATACATATGTTAGTCAGACGTTACAAATAGTTTCATTGATAGCTGTAATTGTAATACGCTAGGAAAACATACTTATTGTATATTTATCTGTGTTACGTTCATCTATCTTAATCCTGCTATTTTCTGACTGTCCTGTCCTGTCTTTGTGAGGCACGCCATCGCCGCATCGCATTGGCTGCCTCATTCCAGTCTGTCTGGTTTTGGACGCTTGCTGTCGCTAAGTAGCCGCTAGCTAGCAAGCGTTCATTCTGTCTACCTGTCCTGATCTCCTCAGTTCCGGTTTATGCGCTCAGCGCTACTTTGCGCTGAGACGTTATTACGAAAGCATTGTTTGTGGCTGTCAGATCTGCACCGGCTCTGTGCGCCACAATCTCCTATTGGAGTCAGTCCTCCCCTCCACTATACTAGGGATAGCCTGTTTCCTGGTGCTAGTGTGTGTACCTCCTCCACGCCAGCTCATGCGTTGCATGCTGACTGTGGAGAATACACCACCAAGCCTTACATTATGAAAACCCCATTACCAATCCCCATTGTGGGGGGGATTCCCAGAAAGTATGACGCTGTCAATTATGGTTCCTGTTCCTTTAAGAAATTTGAAGAACTTAGCTCTGAAACAGAAAATGAGTTTTTCTCTGAATGTGCCAGGTTCCTGACCAATCCTGATCTCCAAGCGACTCCTGTTTCAACCTGGGCACTCCAACTAAGTTATATTTTGTTTAAAGGGGAATTATTCCAGTGGGCATTTGATGTTCTCAATCATTCCGATTTGAAAGAGAGACCACTGGAATTTCTAGCGTTTGTGATCCATAACTGGTTGCGCATAGATCCATTGCCTTTTCCTCTTAATGAACTCCTGGCAGCAGGTCAATCAGCTACTCCTTCAATTGCTTGCAAAAATGTTCAGCAAGCAGAAAGTGTTACTGATAATTTTCCTGCAGCCTTGAATAAATCACCAAGAACAGCAGGGAAAACAGCAGGGTCTAAGGCCAAACGCAAACGTTCTAAGAAACGTGTCCGATCTGCAGAGTCGTTATCCTTAGCGACTGAGACCTATAATGAGATTCTGCCATTAACAGATAATGAAATGCAATTGTCTTTCAGGGGAGTTAAATGGACTTATGAAACTACTAATGAACTTTCCTCCCTGGCTAGGGAAAATAAAGATTTCTGTTTAAAAGAATTATCTGAGTATGATTATGAGGAGATATTACAGAGTATTGAACAAATCAACTTATTTGTGAAGCAAGGAAAGTTTGCATACACTACAGTTCAGCACTTGCTACAGGTATTGGAGATTCTTAGGAATAAGGAATCTGCCAATCACCTGCTAATTAACCCAATATATGTCCCTGCTACAATCATATCTGCAAACCATGATCTGCCTGTTAAGTATGCTTGGAATCCTCCATTTGAGAAAGGAGAGATGGAAGCTCTGGTCAATGAGTGGAAGAATGATTCAAGTTCATTTTGTCAATTTTACAGTGCAAAAAGTGAATTAGTATTGAATGCATGCATTAAGTCTGCCTATAACCTAATAAAAACTGGTGTGTGTGGGTATGACTTTGTGGCTCCATTGATTGATGTGTGGGAACTGATTTTGGATGATTTTTATGTGACTCCGAATTCGCAAATTTGGCGTTCTGACCCGCCTGCTTCAGCACCTTTGGCTGATTCAGCAGGTGATTCGGAGCTCTTTTTGTGTGAAATTGAAGTTCCTGCAATTCCACCCTGTACCATGGATAACTCAGTGTTACTTCCCAGTAAAACAGAAGCCACTGATACATTCTTAACCTTGCCCTGCGCAAATTTCTCAGCAGAGAATCCAGAGGTCCTGCTGACTTCCGAGTCCAGCCTAGCCAGTACTCATGACTCTTTGTTTAGTGAAACAGACACCAGAAAAATCTTGCCTGTCTCTGCAAACACTTCTGCAGAAATTACCTGTGTTAATAAAGTTCAACTCCTGTCTGATCCAGCAGATGCCAATAGATGCACTACATCAGTTTCCGAGTCCCAGCAATCCTGTCTAGTAAACTCAGAACCCCAGCATCTGAATTTTCCAATTTTACAAATGAATGGTGATTCAGATGCGCAAACATTGTGTCTTGATCTTCCTGTTTCTACACCTCGCTCTAGTTTCGTGAATAGCTCAGAGCATCTGCTCTGTGACCCTGAAATCGCAGAATTATTACCTTGTTCAGAAAATGTTCCAATAAATTTGCCCTGTACCATGAATTGTGCAGTAGATCTCTCCAATGAAACTCAGGTCACAGAATCATTATGCTGTCCAGCAGGTGCTTCCATGGTTTTGCCCTGCAATATGGACTGTTCAGTGATCCTGTCCAGTGAAGCTGTGGTCGCAGAGTCTTATGCTTCACCCAGTACTTTGGATATTTCAAACCCTCTAGCAGAAGGGTCTGAGGCACTGCTTACCTCAGTTGGTGTTGCAGTAATATTCACTTGTCTAGCAGCTGTTTTGGAATTACAGTCTGCTCTAATAAAACTTGATGAATTTCTGTCCAGCAAAGCAGAAGCCATTGAAATATTGTCCTCGTCAGCAATTGTGTTAGATACCTTGCCCTGTACACAGTCTGATTTAACCAATGTTGAGTCCCTCTCCAGTGTTGTAACAGCCGAGGAACTCCAGCCCTGTCCTCTGAATGTTTCAGAAGTCTTGCCCTGTAACATGGATAATTCTGATTCTCTGGTCAAAATAATAGAAATCTCAGAATTTCAGTCTGGTCTGATGTGTGTTCCTGAAACCCAGCCCTGTATCCTGAAAGATTCTGGTTCTCTGGCCGCTGTGGCAGAGGTTCCAGAGTCCCCTTCCTGTCCAGGGAATTCCTCAGTTTTGCCTAGTCCAGTGGGGGCTGCTGCAATGCTGACTTGTTCTGCAGCGCCTCATGAGCTCCAATCCAGTGTATTAGATGAGTCTCTGTCCAGTCCAGAGGTAGTTGTGGAGTCCCTATCTGGTTCAGTGCATACATCAGAAGATTTGTCCTGTCTTGTTAGTGCCCCTGAATCTGATTTGTTACTGACTTTGCTGGAATCAGCGACATCTAAGTCTGATCCTGCATTCTCGTGTAAAAATCCAGTAGTTGCGAAGTTTAGTCATGATGATTTTTTTTTGGCCAGTCCTGGTTTTGGTCCTGTCTTGGCTGACCCTGAGGCTCACAGTTCCTTGACATGCCCAGAGGTTTCTCTTGTGCCAGTGTGCCCAGATGTTGTTTGTGTGCCAGAATGCCCAAGTGTGTTTAAGGTGTTAGCGTGCTCTGATGCTTCCTTAGTGGGAACATGTTCTGATGTTGCCAGTCTGCCTGCATGCCCAGAGATGGTTCTGGTCCCTGAAAGCCCTGATATTGATGTTTGTCCTTGTGGCCCTGACTCGGGAATTGCCCTAGGTTCCATAGGGGTTCTTGATAGTTCTCCATGTGAGCCTAAGGGGCATTCTGACCTATGGGGATCTCTTTGGAGCTTCAAGGTGTTCTGGGAGGTCTCTGAGAAAACTTGTCCTGGTGCCTTGGACTGGTTCAACAGTGGGTTTTGTGTTGGTAAAGACAGTACCGGTGGGCATTGCAAAGGCTTTGGCGTTTCTGAACTGTTCCTGGAAGGCGGTGGGTATCGCTCAGGGAGTTTCGGAGGGCTTTCTTCTGGAAATCATGGTTCTGATGGGTGTCACACTGGGGCTTGTAGTACTGATGGGCATGGTTCTGTAGGTTCTGGTTCTGATGGGTCCAGTCTTGTGGGGACTGATTCTGGAATTCGGTCTTGCCGGGCTGTCCCGGTCATCATGAATTATCAGTCAGACTGTTTTGTTGGAAATTTCAGTTTTGAAAAGCGTCTGGAATCCGCTTTTAAAGGCGGGGGTACTGTAATGATCGCTGCTGCAGCAGCTATTGCTGGAAGTAGTGCTGCAGCTCAGGCAGTTCTGATGTCTTTCCATGCAAGCTGCATAGCTTTGTCTGTCTTTCCCTGCTGTCGGCTTGTGACTGATTATCATTCACCTGTGTGGGAATCTGCATGGCTGCTCCCATTGGATGACCTCAGTATAAAGATCTGCTTCCTGCAGGGTTTCCTTGGGTTTTCATAGCTTCAGCTTAAGCCTGTCTTGCTGTCGCTTTAGCCCCCGATCGTGTTTCTTGTTATAAAGATACTTTGCTGGTCTTTGCATCATATATTGGTTCATTGCCAATATATATGCATACCAGCACGTTTATTATTTTCCTTGTATTTGTGTTACGTTAATACATCAGTGTCGCTGATGTATACGTACACGAACTGTTTATATCCTGTGTGCAGTTAGTCAGCTTTCCAGCACGTTTTGGTAGGTTGCGCGTACCGTGACCACCCGTGCTGAGGTAGTTACCCTGCTTCTGGTTCTGTTTGTGGATTGCGTTCATCTCTGCGAAGAGATAACGAATCCTTCTGAATCCTGTTCTGTTACTGTTTGTGGATTGCGTTCATCTCTGCGAAGAGATAACGAATCCTTCTGAATCCTGTTCTGTTACCGTTTGTGGATTGCGTTCATCTCTGCGAAGAGATAGCGAATCCTTCTGAGTCCTGTTCCCTGTATTACTCCAGTCCTAGTCAGCGTTCCTGCTTATGTCATATATCGGTTCATTGCCGATATATACATATGTTAGTCAGACGTTACAAATAGTTTCATTGATAGCTGTAATTGTAATACGCTAGGAAAACATACTTATTGTATATTTATCTGTGTTACGTTCATCTATCTTAATCCTGCTATTTTCTGACTGTCCTGTCCTGTCTTTGTAAGGCACGCCATCGCCGCATCGCATTGGCTGCCTCATTCCAGTCTGTCTGGTTTTGGACGCTTGCTGTCGCTAAGTAGCCGCTAGCTAGCAAGCGTTCATTCTGTCTACCTGTCCTGATCTCCTCAGTTCCGGTTTATGCGCTCAGCGCTACTTTGCGCTGAGACGTTATTACGAAAGCATTGTTTGTGGCTGTCAGATCTGCACCGGCTCTGTGCGCCACAATCTCCTATTGGAGTCAGTCCTCCCCTCCACTATACTAGGGATAGCCTGTTTCCTGGTGCTAGTGTGTGTACCTCCTCCACGCCAGCTCATGCGTTGCATGCTGACTGTGGAGAATACACCACCAAGCCTTACAGTTTACAAGCAATTATTATATATACAGTGCTGAGGGAAGGCGAAGAAGGGATGCAATGTAAAATTTGCAGTAGAGCCCATGGTTCTTTAAAGTGGTATAAAACTCTAACATAACATTCAATAAAATGTGTTTTCCTATTTTTATTACCCGTTCAGTTACCAGATTTACTTTTTGTGCACAAGTAATATTGTCTCTTTACAAATTACAAGTTCACAAAGTACAGTTTATCTACTCTGAAAGCTGCCATTGCATTTTATTCATAGATTTCAATATATATAAATACAGCAGCTATCTAGTAATAATTTCTCATATGTCTCTGGCTGTGAGTTCAGTACATTTCCGCTTCAGCACCTGGCTGGCTGTAACTAATTGTAGCAGCAGAGAAATGTAAACAAAAGATAATGTTGTCACCTGTTCGGATGCGGATCATAAGCTGAAGAAGCTTTCCACTTAACCCTCCTGGCGGTATAAAAAAATACGCCAGGAGGCAGCGCGGCAGTTTTTTTTTTATTTTTTTTTTCTATATCATGTAGCGAGCCCAGGGCTCGCTACATGATAGCCGCTGCTCAGCGGCATCCCCCCGCCCTCTTCGATCGCCTTCGGCGATCTCCGATCAGGAAATCCCGTTCAAAGAACGGGATTTCCTGGAGGGCTTCCCCCGTCGCCATGGCGACGGGGCGGAATGACGTCACCGACGTCACTTACGTCGGGTCGTCATTGGGAGTCCCGGGCCACCCCTCGGCGCTGCCTGGCACTGATTGGCCAGGCAGCGCACAGGGTCTGGGGGGGGAGGGCGCGCGCCGCACCGTATAGCGGCGATCGGGCGCGCGGCGGCGGCGATCAGGGTGCTGGCGCAGCTAGCAAAGTGCTAGCTGCGTCCAGCAAAAAAAAAATTAAACAAATCGGCCCAGCAGGGCCTGAGCGGCACCCTCCGGCGGCTTACCCCGAACTACGTTCGGGGTTACCGCCAAGAAGGTTAAGTGCTTTGTTTAACTGTTTGAATGCTGTTCTGCTACATTTTTTTGCGTTAGTAGGTTTAAGGCTGTAAATAACCTTTTACAACAAAGAGGAAAAGCTGAATTTTAGACCACTTTAAGAAGCCTGATTCCTTAGCTGTTTGCATTTATGTGTTACTTTTACAGCATGTTGCTTTTTTATTATTTATTCATAAGGGCTTATTTCAGATACGTTAAATACTATTGATCTGGGAGTTGGGCATGATTCCCTTTTGTTAGGGAAGAGCTCTTGTATTATTCAGTTATACATACAGAGTCTGTCACGTAATGCAAAAGAACTGGGAGTAAATCTTTGTTTATTATGCAGTGTTTCAGCAATTGGAAAATCACAATCCCAGCAGTCAGCAATGCTAAATTTACCATTTTCTGTTAACAGACAGCTCAGCCCAAGAAGTTTGGCATGGAGTTCTATGTGGGTAGGGTGAAGGTGGAATATTTTCTTTATGACTTGATTCAATAATGCTGCAGTCATCTTTAAACACATCAGTAGAAACTCACATTTAAGGATTCATCCCTGGCATCAATTGTATTACTAAATTATTCAGGACACAGATATACTTTGAGGATTAAGATGAATCTGTGTCTGGCCCCCTTTCCTGTAGAGGGGATCAGGTCTCCTCCCTCCTCTGCTTCACTTTATTTTTTTCATTTCCAGCTTGGAATGGCAACTTCTCTGCCTAGATAAATGCTACCACAGATTCTGACTTACGTCCATTTCCTATTTTAGCAAGTAGATTTGCAGTTTAATATCCCAAAAGTTTTGGAAGAGTATGTACTACACCACAGCCACTAAAACAGATTTGGCTGTTCTATTGATAATGTGACGCCTCTGGGCCACGGACCCAGAGAAGGAAGGCAGATCCACTGACTCCATCGGCTGGAGGCCTGCAGCAGGTATATGACTCTCTAACTGTTGAAGTCAGAAGATCAGAATGATAACCAGGATTTTTTGAATGGCTATTTTTCTTTTGACACTGGAGCCCTGAGTAGAGATTGATAGAGTTCACAATAAGTTACATTAGGATCAGCAGTAGGGGCATAACAATAGCCAATGTGACCCCCACCATCATAGTGGGGTCCAGGGGCTAAGTTCCTGTGTCAAGGTGCAGAGTGAAGCGTCACTTTACCTTCTTCCAGTGTGCGGAGCAACAGCTCCTCACTCTCTCTCTTTACTTTGCGGCTTGCATCTCTGAATGTCACATGGCATGCAGAGATGGGAGCCGGAGGAAAATTAGCCGAGCGGCAGCTACAGTAGAGAGAAGTGAGAACTTATTGCTCCACTTGCTGAACAAAGGTAAAGTATCGCTCCACTCTTCGCTCTATAGTTGGAGGGAGTGTCAGAAGAAGACACACTAATGCACTACTGGCAGAGTTTTGGTTGGACACACCTACTTCTAGTTAAACCCCTACAGCAGATCATTATCTCTTTATCTTATGTAACAGCAGCATACGGTAGCATTTACCATGCTGGTGGACTCACTGCAAAACCCAACCATTGCCATTTTGTAGCATTAGTGTGGTGGCAATGTATGCTTAGAAGATATAAAGTTGGAAATAACCAACCATTGCCATTTTGTAGCATTAGTGTGGTGGCAATGTATGCTTAGAAGATATAAAGGTGGAAATCCCAACCATTGCCATTTTGTAGCAATAATATGGTAGCAATGTATGCTTAGAAGATACAGAGGTGGAAATTGATCTCAAGCTGCTGCATGTACTACCACATGCATGTTAGCAGTGATTCAGGAGTAGGGATGGTCAATGAGATGAATCATTCTCAGTTGAAGCAGGATTATGCAAACTTTGCATGCAGCTTGAAAATGGACCAACTTAACTATGACATGGTGGGATTTGATTGGTCCATTTTCAACTGGCATAAGACTGCATACAAGATTTGAGTAATTTTGCAGCAACTTAGAATTATTTGCATCTCAATGACAATCCCTACTGAGGAATCTGTCAAAAAAGTGCATATATTGTGGTATGTAAAACATTTTTAGCATTTGCCCAAAAAAATTATATGTTTCTACTTTAGAACTCTATGGTAGAATTTCTCAACATTATTGTAATGTGTATCCAGTGGTGTAACTACATTTCATGGGGCCCCAATGAAACTTTGGTGGGGCCCTCCAATGTTTACAACCTTTCCCTTGCATCCTCTTGGTGCTCTTTACAGCCTTAGGGCCCATCTCACAAGGGTCATAAAACAAGTGTGGCCATCCTGATCTTCACACGCCTAACAAGTGTAGCCACAAAACCATCAGATCTATAGTCCCCTGTATTGGAGGAAGGGAAGGTTAGTAGTTAGGGCCCCAAAACACTTCTAGATCCCAATGCGATCGCAGGAGCTGCCCACCTCTAGCTATGCCCCCGTGTGTATCCTTTTGTTTTAATGACTGCATTGGTCAAGTACCCCATAATGTTTATAGAAATGCATTTCAAACACAAGTTGTAGGTGGCTGATCTGAATTTGTAGTGTAGTGGTAACTGCTGCACTTACCAACAGTCTGTCTAACCTAAGCCTTATTAGTGTTACAAAAATGGAGTAAAAGAGAACATAAGACATATAATGTGTACTTATACTCAGAGTGTACTTAGGAAAGCTGGGTCTGATTTGCTAAAGGTTCTCCCAAGCAGGAGATAATAAGTGATTCAGTAAATCTGGATTTATTAAAATATGTCTGCTATTAGGAGACAAAAACTTGGCCGAGTCATATCGGACTACAGTGAGGAATGCTAAAATGTTAGTGACTTGGCGGTTGTGCGATTGCTCAGTCACAGTAAGGTTTGTGTTTGATGGATCCAGGCTACCTGAGAATACATTAAACATCAGGATCTTTGTCCCAGTAACTGGCTTGTTTTTGTAACATATAATCAATTACCTCATGCTGGGAAATAGATCCAGCATTGCCAACGGCTCTTAGCTGCAATTATGTAAAAACTGTAAGAGCTATCAAATGTTCTGGCTGGTGCATACATGTGCGTTGTTGCCCAAATACAAGAAACTATCCTTGTGCTCATTGCCTAATGTGCAATGCTGCCAAAAGCAACATGCCAAGTGTAATGCAATTATCTCCAGGGTCAGCTAAAAGGCAAGGTGTGTAAGGGACCCACCATAGGCTCCACTGTTAGAATACAGATTGCGTTCCATTCACCTTATTGCAGACACAAAAGAGTTGATTGTCCTTAGTGATTGAATTGGGTCAGGGGAAGAGCAGTAAAGCACAATGCAGCCATACTCACTCAGAGATAGAGAATCTGGGAGATACAGAATAGGAATGGTGGGGTTATGCAATGTCCTCATAGGCTGCCAGTGTCACTGTTAACCATTTCCAATTCTGTGCTGGACTATGTCCCTCATTAGCTTTTTCTAGCATAGGTCCAGTATCAGACATAGGAAAAATGGCTGCTGCTAGGTGGTCCTGTTGGCAGATGAAATCTAGCGGTGTCAGCACCTTTGAATCAAAGTGTCGGACTACGTTTGACACATTGATCGCAGTTAGTCCCATCCTCCACCACAGTGCCAAGTAATTTCAATATCATGTGGGTGTATTTTGGGTGGCCACTAGGGCTAGGGACAGCGTTGCTGGATCTAGTATGGCACAGTGTTACCCTATGTGGATAGAAGTGTCAAACCGCCTTCAGCATCACACTGTGCCGCATAATAGTGTTATTATAATTATGTTATTATTACACTGGCCCTCGTGCAATGGGGTTGGAGCTGCAGTGCACAAGCTGGCACCAGCCCTGCCCCCTTCTGACACCAGGTCACTTCCTTGCTCTAGTGCGAGAAGGTTAAAGGTGGCCACTAACGGTCCAATTTCGAGTGAAAAATTGTTAGAGCGATCAGAAATTCTGATCGGATTGGTTGTAAATAATCTCCGTTGATGGGCAGAAATGATTCTAAAAACAGTCGTCCAATTGGAATTTTGTCTAACCAAAATTTGAATTTTCATGTCGGCTGTGATAGATAGGAAGCAAAGATTGGTTCGTTGATGGTGTAGTAAACGATTTCACTTCCGACCAGAATTATCTGATCGCTCGAACAATTTTTCTCTAGAAATTGTATAATTAGTGGCCACCTTTAGACTGCTACTGCACTTCTCTCTTAAAGAGAACCGGAACTGAAAATAAAAAGTCAAAATAACCATACACAGGCCATACTTGCCTCCTGTGTAGTCTACTCCTCAATCTCTTTCTCCTCTCCTGCGTCCCATTTGTCCACTGTGATCAATGGAATTCTCTGTCCTCCATTTTAAAAATGACCATTACCCCATAACAGCTTCCTGGTCAGCACACTGTTAAACTGTAATATCGACCACTTGAGCCATAGGAAAACACGGACATTACCTTGCACATTCAGTTGTAACTGACAGCTGCTGATATATAACTGACAGCAACTGATATATTTCAGTTCTGACAAAATATTGTCAGAACTGGAAGGGATGACTGTAAGAAGAAAATGGCGAGCTTCTGAGTGGAACTGATGGTGAGGTAAGTATGTAATATTCATTTGCAGCTACGTCATGTGTTTATTTTAAATAATTGTACTCACTACAGGTTCCCTTTAAGGATACCAGTGATCACCCCCCACCTGCATAGGAGGAAAAAGTAAGTGCTGAGGGGTAAAAGAGTGTTCGCAAAATTGGAGTGGAAAGGGTTGAGCCTTGTATATATGCTGGACAAATCTCAGCTGAAGTGAAGGGTTGGAGCTGTCCAGGTGTGCGTTAGGGTCATTTATTCAGGGCACTACCCATAACCTATTGCTGGGGTGCCTCGGATATTGCCTACCACAGTGCCCAGGGACAGGCAGCTGATGGGAAGGGGTTTTCGGGGCCCGAGTGAGACTGGGGCCCGACAAACAGTGCTACTCGCACGGGCCTAGTTGCAGTAGTGCTTCCAAGCCCCCTGACCCTCCTGCAGTGTTATGGAGCGCAGTGTAGTGGGAGGATTACAGGCTACCAGGGATGGTCGTAGTCAGCCAACTTCACTACGCTGGAAATACGCGTAGTTTTACGCAATTAAGTTTCGCCAAACTACGGCTTCGAAAACAAATATTTGCTTCGTATGCATTTCGTAGAATACGCGTTAAAATACGCAATTACGCGTAGTGCGAAGCGTAGTGTATGCGGATACTTATGCCCGAATGCAGAAAATTGTACGCATTAATTTCTTTAGAAATGCATGTACTGGTAACCCTTCTATGCGTACATTCCCCTTTCCAATGCGTAAATTTGGCTATTATATTGGGAGGGCAGAGCAAATTATGTGACGGGACCCTATTACTAGAGAAGATTGTAGGTGAATGGAGCTCCCCAGGAGAATGGGGAATGAGCCCATGGAGAACATGGAGCTGGAGGAAGCCCCAGGTAAGTAAAAATGCTTCTATATACAACATCTAAGGTACACTTTAAAATGACTGCCACATACTGTATAATCTCCCAGAAGCACAGCACAAACTTAGTTATAGTTTACCTTCTGACATATAAAGCGTTAACAGTGAACTCGAAACACGAAGGCTGGAAGAGAAGAAATACTGCAGCCAAATAAAAATAATGTTCCCAAATTCCCAAGAAACAGAGCTGGGGGTGGGAATGCAAACTTTCAGTTTTTGGCTTTATGCAATTTCCTGTTTGAACTGTCCCCAGATACCAAACTTATACAGTAAGTGAAACCAGCTAGCAAGCCTCTATGAGAAAGCCTCAAGTATATATTATGTAGTCTTTCTGATTCATCCCTTTTAACATGGATTTAAAAAACTCAAAGTGTACCAGAAAAGGGGAAAAAGTGCCCCAAATGGGGATACCTACCTTGCCACCACTGACCCCAGAACCCCCTCCAGGAGGATGTGGGAAGCCTCTGGAGGTTTCCCTCAATGAGGTAAATATATGACTCTTGTTTTTTTATTTATTACAGGTTTACTTGAAGGCTGAATTTGGAGTCTTACACACAGATAAAATGCAGCATATCTGAAATGTCTTACCTGTCAAAAGTATTTTTGGACCTCATTGGCTCATAGTGGAGTCCTATTGTTTTTGGCCTGAGAGCAGAGTGTGAAGGGGAGTATGAGAGACAGGTCAGGCACATAAGTGACAGTAAGAAGCAGTGATGACCGAAAATTTCGATATTCTTTTTGCATTAATTTTTGCGAAAATAATGTGAGATTCGACTTTTGACCAAAAACGTCCTCAGAAATCATTTTGTAAGACGTTTGTGATTTTTTTGCATTTTGAATGCAAAATTTTCAGGCTTTTTATGAATTTTTGCATTTTTTAGTGTTTTTTCACATCGGAAAATTATTTTCTTTTAATGTATTTTCGCATATATTTTCTCGAAATCTAAAATAGCATTTTAAATTTCAGAAGCAACACTGGTAAAAAGTAACATGCAGAAAGAAAACTTGTGTCATCTCACCTTGCTCATTTTTCCCCTCACACTATAAGGAGATATAATTCATAAGACAAACAGATAAGGGGGTTAATTCACTAAACCCCAGTAATCGCCGGAGTCCAAATTAGTCACTGAGCGTCGCTATAGCTGTAACTGTTTAATAGGCAAAATTCATGTTTATATATAATGAGTGATTGAGTGAGGTCCTGCCTGCTATTTGCTTACTTTTCTTGAAGTCTGTAGAGCTTTTAATTCATGAATCAAAAATGATTATTCTGTTGTGTTCAGTAATCACGGATGCTGAATAACTGGACTAGGTTTTATTCAAAGGCTTCAGCAGCTCTCTACTTTAGCTGTACTTATCTTCATGTCTCCAGCCTGCATAAACAGGAACTAACGACCAACAACA
The DNA here is from genome assembly GCF_040937935.1 of Hyperolius riggenbachi. Lineage (NCBI taxonomy): Eukaryota > Metazoa > Chordata > Amphibia > Anura > Hyperoliidae > Hyperolius > Hyperolius riggenbachi. The sequence continues at coordinate 227,082,372 of NC_090652.1, read as the reverse complement.
GTACAGATAATCTTATCAGTTTTACAAGTAGCACAGTGCCATCTACAGGCCAAATGTATAAACTCCACATGTTCCTGTGACATTTTTATTTTTTTATGATCTTTCAACAGCTTGAAAGTACTGTGGTAAAGGCAGTGAAAGCTTAATATCCGAGCTGTGGTCCCATAGGCCTTCATTAGTGGTCTTACTGCACATTTCAGGATGCTTAGTTCATTAAATTAGTTTACATGTATCTCATGAGAAAGAGTGTGCAGTAACACTTTATCAGTAACTTATCATCGATTATCTGCTAGGGTCAGAGCTTTCTGGCTCAGTCACCGCAGGGCAGGAGCTATCCAAGGTTCTGAACGTGCTGTGAAGATGTCATGGCACTCTCTACACCAGGCATGGGCAAACTCGGCCCTCCAGCTGTTACGGAACTACAAGTCCCACAATGCATTTGCCTTTATGAGTCATGATGGGTGGCTGGCAGACTCCTGCAATGCATTGTGGGACTTGTAGTTCCTTAACAGCTGGAGGGCCAAGTTTGTCCATGCCTGCTCTACACTAAGGAGAGCTTTTTTTTTGTGTAAGGTCCCTCCCAGGTTTTAACTCTCGAGACTAATCACAGGGGGCCTGAAGCAAGCTGGAAGAGAACCAACTATTGTTAAGTTACAATTTAGTTAAACCTCAATCTGCTATATTTCTGCTATTTCTGGGAAAGTGGCACATCCCCCTTTCACTTGCAAACCCCTAGGCCCAAACAGCTGTTTGTGTAGTGATGGCCTTGCTGGACTGGTGCGCACCATGGCCAGAGTGCAGGCGATGGCGGTTTTCAAGCCCATATGGTCGGGCTGAGGTAGCTCAATGACAGAACAACAGTGCCTGAGTGTCCAGCTGATCGAATTTGGTCTGTCCACAATGAAGCAACGACCTTATTATCTTGGGTCAGGTGTGCCCTCCAACACACTCATATAGCCGGTCATTGCTTCGTTGTGATACGCAAGCCCCCTCACCGCGGCAAGGTAACGATCACGAAGGGGAATTGACACATGTACATGCCTTTTGTTTTGTTGTTGCAGCCGCAGTGCAGCCAGAAAAATTAGGCAGGCATGTACATGCACCAGAAAAATTATTATAGCAGCTGCTGCTAGCAGCAGCCTTAGAAATTCAGGAATCCACCTGGAGTCCTGGACCCTGTTGGTGGTGAGAAGACAGTCAAGCGGCCTACAGGCAGAGATGCTGCGTGTGGGGACTGACTCGGCAGGCCTTGCTGTGCTTTGCAGACCAGGTATCCATGGTCAGATGGACCCTTGACCCAACGCTGTGTGCCAGAGATGACACCACTTGCCTTTCAACATCACGGTACAGTTTGGGTATCGCCTTTTTGAGAAATAATTGCGGCCTGGTATCTTCCACTGTGGTGTGTGGCTTTGCTTTTGTGTGCGGATTTTCCTCAGGTGGTCATCCCATTGCAGTTTGTGCGTTTTCATCATGTGCCTTTGTAAGGCAGTTGTCCCTACGCGGGTCTTGGTCTTTTCACGGCTCAATTTTTGGTGGCAGAGAGTAGAGATGGCATCGCTATCATCTAAGGCAGACACACAAAAAATTTCCACACCGCTAAGCCCTGGGATGATGGCACTTTGGTGATGGCTGCCGACTGAGTGATAAGTGGGGTGCCAGAATCAGAGCAGGAGGAGGAAGAGATGTCACGCTTCCGTGCGGAAGCTGAGGAAGATGAGGTGTTCTGTGTTGAATAGTCAACTACGTTCTGGCAATATTGGGGGTTGATGGCACGTGCCTTCTTCTGAACACTGTACTTTGGTCGAGGGCCGCACAAAATGATGACAGCACGGCCTCGAACAAACCTGCGGGGTGGCCTGCCTCTGCCTGTTGTTTTGTCCATATTGAGAGGGATAAAAGTGCAAGGTATGCACTGACTTGACTAATACAATGTGCAGTCACACAGATGCAGTGAAAGGTATACAATGACTGCTGGTATAATACAATGTGCAAGTGAAAGGTATGCACTGACTGGTATAATGCAATGTGCAGTCACATAGGTGCAGTGAAAGGAATGTAGTCACTGCTGCTGTAACAATGTGCAGTCACACAGTTGCAGTGAAAGGTATGCAGTGACTGCTGGTATAACAATGTGCAGTCACACAGGTGCAGTGAAAGGTATGCAGTGACTGCTGGTATAACAATGTGCAGTCACACAGGTACAGTGAAAGGTATGCAGTGACTGCTGGTATAACAATGTGCAGTCACACAGGTGCATTGAAAGGTATCCAGTGACTGCTGGTATAACAATGTACAGTCACACAGGTGCAGTGAAAGGTATGCAGTGACTGCTGGTATAACAATATGCAGTCACAAAGGTGCAGTGAAAATGGATGCACTGACTGCTGGTATATAAAACAGCGTGCAGTCACACAGATGCAGTGAAAGGTATGCAGTGACCGGTATATAAAACAGCGTGCGGTCGCACAGATGCAGTGAAAGGTATACAGTGACTGGTATATAAAACAGCGTGCGGTCACAGAGGTGCAGTTAAAAGGTATGCAGTGAGTGGTATTATAATACAATGGGCAGCAGTCACACTAGGCACTGAATGTGCTGGGCCTGGCACAGTATAGCAATTAGCAAGGGCCAGCTGTGGCAGACAGGGCTGTATATGCAGTGTCAGTGGGCCACACACAAAAATAACACATCACAAGAACATTAGCTCTCAAAAGAGCTGTTTTTGGGTGCTTTTCAGCAACAAATATCAGCAATGAGCAAGCTAACAGACCTCCTATCGCTTTCCCTATCTCTCTAATGTCTCCCCCTTCTCTCACTAATACAGCAGCACACCAGGGGCCTGATTCACAAAGCGGTGCTAACAGTTAGCACGCTGGTGAAAAGCCCTTTATCATGCCTAAACTCAGTTTAGGCATGATAAGTTTAGGTGTGATAAGTTTAGGTGTGATAAGTTTAGGCATGTTAAGTTTAGGTGTGATAAGTTTAGGCATGATAAGTTTAAAGGGAAGGTCCAAGCAAAAAAAAAAATGAGTTTCACTTACCTGGGGCTTCTACCAGCCCCATGTAGCCATCCTGTGCCCTCGTAGTCACTCACTGCTGCTCCAGTCCCCCGCTGGCAGCTTTCTGACCTCGGAGGTCAGGGCCGCATTGCGTACATTTTTACGCATTCCCGCTAGTGCAGGAACATTAACATATACATTTTTACGCGTTAGTGGTGCAACGCATACATTTTTGTTCCTGAACTAGCTGGAATGCGTAAAAATGTATGCAATGCGGCCCTGACCTCTGAGGTCAGAAAGCTGCCAGCGGGGGACTGGAGCAGCAGTGAGTGACTACGAGGGCACAGGATGGCTACATGGGGCTGGTAGAAGCCCCAGGTAAGTGAAACTCTTTTTTTTTTTTTGCTTGGACCTTCCCTTTAAGCACCAACTGGGTTAGCACCGCAGTGCACAGCTGATCAAAAGTTTTGCGCTAGCAAAGTCTGGTGCACTTCGCATAGAGTTTAATGGCACTGCTTTGCGTGCGGGGCTTTGCGTGCTATCTAAACTTATCTAAACTTATCATGCCTAAACTTATCATGCCTAAACTTATCACACCTAAACTTATCACGCCTAAACTGACTTTTCACCAGCATGGTGCAATGGTTATCATGCCTAAAGTCTCTAACTGGGTTAGCACCGCTTTGTGAATCAAGCCCCAAGTGAGAAAATTGCCGACGATGCTGGCTTTTATAAGGGGGGGGGGGGGGGGGGGCCTCCAGGAGGGAGTGCAGCCTAATTGGCTGCCATGTGTCTGCTGACTGTGATGTAGAGGGTCAAAGTTTAGCCTAATGAGGAAGTAAAGGGGGCAGGTCAAGCGCTCATAAAGTTCGCGTTTCGCTGCAAACGTGCGTTGTACACGCGAACAAGTTCACATGCAGACCGTTCGGGCCATCTCTAATCCTCATATTACTGGTGAATTGTGGGGAACGGATTATAAGGGGACCCGGCGCTATCTGGGGAGTGTTCCAAAGATTTCAACTTCCAGGCCACTGATCACAAGTAGTGCTTGTAGCTTCCTGTTGGGGTGGGCAGCAATATGGCAAGGTGAGCAGGAGGCATTGCCTTTGTGATTTGTGCAGATTGTGGTCAATCTGTGTATGGTACTGACAAATATCTGCGCAATGATAAATTGTTCTCTTTTGTTTTTTAGGTAACCTGAATGCTATATTCAATGAGGAAAGGTGGAGAGGAGTGATATAAGTGCTAAGTGCTGTCTGTTGGTCTCAGCAGCTATTTGGCCAGGTAAGCATGCCACCTGGTATTGGAGCATGGTGCAGGCTGGTGATCCCTCAGTTTATAGGTGTTTGTTATGTTGGGTCGGAGCCCCTAAATAAATATAATATTTAGATTGCAGTATGTATTGTCATCTGCCCTCTTACATGCATTGTTCCACTGCAGAGGTGTAAGGGCAAGAGGACACCTATTGATATTCATTGATACATATTGATTTTTAGTAGGAGGGCTTTTTGGTCTCTTTTAGTCCCACTATACTTTCCTAGTAGTTTTGGGTCACCCCGAGCTGCTTGGCTGCTCTGTTGTACTGGTCAAAGCCCTATCCCATAGAGCCATATCTATCGATGCCATACAATGAGGAGGACCAACATTCCGAAACAGGCTGTCTGCATGTGGGGTGGATGAGGCTCTGTATGCAAGCCTGGCTTCAAGGGCTTAAAGAAATCATTTGCATATTCAGCAGCGGTGCATTGTGGGTAACCACAGGTGTTCACTTGAATGATTTATCACAAGTACCTTCTGTTTTAAGAAGACAAATCACACTAAATATTGATACTCAGAGACTTTTTATGGACTATCTTGTGGTAATGCACTATTTTGCATAAGTATTAACTATCCCGAGTCTGTAGGGATCAAATGCGTTTGCTAGGCCGACAGTTCAGGGGCCCCAGTGCTGTACAGATGCATCGCTAGGCAACAGTAGAGCAATGCATCTGCAATTGTCTATCTCACTAGTTTATTTTCACTACGGGTTACCTTAACGATTAATAATAATGAAGAGCATTGGGGTCTCAAACTGTCATCCTATTGATCGCATCTGATCGGTTCGGGTGCCACTATACCTATACCGGGGGCCCCACTTTACCTTGGTTCGCAAACCAAGGTTCACTTGTATTTCTAGCACATATTTTCTGGCATTGTCCTCTTATTCATACATTTTGGTCAGATGTTAAAAATCTAGTACACAAGGTTATTCGCACACACGTTTCCTTAGACTCCTGGATTTATGTGTTGGGTAAGCCCACCAAAGGTCTACGCAATTACACGCAAAAAATGTTCAACCATATTCTTACGGCTGCAAGGATGCAAATATCAGCTAAATGGAAACGTAAAGAACCCCCTAGCTTAGAAGAGGTGATATTCCGTTTGCGGCATATTCGATTGATGGAATATCTAAGTTCACTAGTTAATGAAACTTCTATGCAGTTCTCAAAGGTATGGGACTTTTGGGATATTAATCACGAAATCTCATCTGACTAACCTGTGTATATCTTTTTTTGCTCTCTTTCATTGTGTCTGTTTTAATTTTCGTACTTATTATAACGGACTTACTGGAGGATTTTGTTAGTATGTTCTTTTTTTCTTTTTTCTGTTATGTGCTTATCTCATGATAAAAAACTGGAAGGATCATTTCAATATTATTTTAATGTTGACAGATTGTATTCCTATTTTATTTTAATGATGCTCTGTACTCTTTATATGGTATAATTGTTGTATGCCTTGATCCTTTCAATAAAAATTTAAGTTACAAAAAAAAAAATAATTCCCTTTTAAATAGTCTACATCCAAAATGTCAGAAAGCAGTTCATTTGCCACTCTTTTGGAAGGAACTGGAAACCCACAGAAATAAGGTAAAAATGCATTCATTTTATTACAAGCTGAACACAGGCCCACCACACTGATAAGCCCCTAGGCACTGTGCTACCTTATCTGCCCTTCTATACATACAGCCTATACAGGCTTGTATCTTTTGAGGGTGCATGTCTGTTTGTAGAGCTGACATCCACTATATAGCATTTACTTCTAAAGGAAATAATCAGCTACTTGCCAGAAAATCCTGATATTTTCCCCTTGAGATTTGTCTGCCAAAGTTTCAACTGAGGTCTACAGTTTTCCATATAAACTGTGTTGCTATGACAATTCTGACCACAGTAACCAATGGGTTGTAATTATCAACCTTTATTTATACAGAAAGAAAATATTATTTAATGTTGTACTTTAAATACAGGGTATAATTTAAGATAGTGAGAAGCAATCCTGAAGACATGATACAGCAAGAGAGGAATACTGTGTACAAAACGGTTTATGAACAGGCTAGATAATACACATTGGGATGCAATGTTGGGATCAGGGACATAACTAGACTTAATAGGTCTCTACAAACCAATTCCAAGTTCTCAATAATGCATAATCACTTGTTTATTAAGTATCAAAATTACCCACGTTACCCATTAAAATCCCCTCTTCCCCTCCTAAAAACTGCATGCATAGATTTTGGAGTGCTCCTCATATCCACTCACCACGCATACACAGAACACTGTTATTGGCCACATATACTGCTTGCTTGGATGGCTTTATAACTTCCAGTTATCTAAAGTCCTCATAGGCAACACAATGATTTGTTTCAGTTCAAGTTTGGGAAACTTCCCCCAAGTTGCACATAATGTATCCAACTTCAAGTGCATTATCTTCCACAGATCAAGGATATACAGTCTAGCTGGTTTTTTTTTTTGGTGGGGGGGGGGGGGGGATTTTAATGGGTAACGTGTGTAATTTTGATACTTAATAAACAAGTGATTATGAATTATTGAAAACTTGGAATTGGTTTGTATGGAATATTAGTTGTTTCAAAGTGCTCCCCTAATTGGGTTTATGCAAACCTGTGAAGACCTGTTCACCAGAAATCTTTTTTTTTTTACTTAACCACCCTGGCGTTCTATTAAGATCGCCAGGGCGGCTGCGGGAGGGTTTTTTTTAAATTAAAAAAAAACTATTTCATGCAGCCAACTGAAAGTTGGCTGCATGAAAGCCCACTAGAGGGCGCTCCGGAGGCGTTCTTCTGATCGCCTCCGGCGGCCAGAAGTAACACGGAAGGCCGCAATGAGCGGCCTTCCGTGTTTTGCTTACTTCGTCGCCATGACGACGAGCGGAGTGACGTCATGGACGTCAGCCGACGTCCTGACGTCAGCCGCCTCCGATCCAGCCCTTAGCGCTGGCCGGAACTATTTGTTCCGGCTGCGCAGGGCTCAGGCGGCTAGGGGGACCCTCTTTCGCTGCTGCTCGCGGCGGATCGCCGCAGAGCGGCGGCGATCAGGTAGCACACGCGGCTGGCAAAGTGCCGGCTGCGTGTGCTGCTTTTTATTTCAACAAAATCGGCCCAGCAGGGCCTGAGCGGCAGCCATCGGCGGTGATGGACGAGCTGAGCTCGTCCATACCGCTAAGATGGTTAATAGGTCCCCCCTGCAAAAATGATAGCATGGGGCCTCCTTGGTTCCTGAACCCCATGAGGGCCACGTAATGTAGGGGCAGGCGAATGGCAAGAGGGAGTGTTCTGCTGTGAAGCAGCATCTGAAAGCAGGAAAAAAAATTACAGAGAGTTGGGGAAAGGGAGGAGGGGCCCAATGGTGGGAGTCAAAGGGGTGATTGTTATGCCCATGATTGGGATTCAGGATGTAAAACTGGGCACCAAATATTCATAGGCTAAAGACTATGGCTGGTTTCACACTGGGGTGCTACATTGCACCTCCTGTAAAAGCAGAATCGCAATGCAAAGGAAGGGAAAGGTTGCATTGGGAATTACGTGAGCGATGTGATGCACATAGTGATTCATACACTACATGCAAAGTCTGCTTCACTGCAACCCTAAACACGCACAATGACCGGTAAAGCACTGAATGGCCCGGGTTATTCCAACATTGCTAATGCGCTGATGTAAATGAATCAATACAATATAATTCCGCTTTGCGTTTGCTGCTCGATTGTTCACCGCAACTTGTCACTGTGAAAGTGTAATGAATAGCGGAGATGCCGGAGCGTGTTCTGGCGGCGGGGCGGCTGTCTCCGCGTTCAGGCCGGCGGTTTCCGCACAGCAACATGTGTCTGGTTTGTCTGGACCGTCTAGTGTACACAGATGGAGAGCTATGCGTGTGCGCGCCAGACGACAGGACATTTATACCAGCAGAAAGGGAATCAGCTGATCAGGCCAATCAGCTGATCCCAGCTGGACTCTGGATTGGCTGAGTGGCTCGGGCGGAGCTGCACAGCACTGCATGTAAATATAGATCTTGCTTGTCAGTTGCTGGTTGTCTGCCGTTGCGAATAATTACGTGTGAGCACTCAGACCTCAGTCAGATCCCACAGTGTGTTAGAACCAGGTGGACCTGGGAATTCACACTTAGCCAGATTACGCTATTGTTATTACTGTGTATACTTTAGACCAGTTCCGGGGTGTAGAGACCAAGGACCTCACACCCAAGCTCAGGATTACTGTGTCATTGCTGTGTTATACTTTAGACCAGTTCTGGGGTGTTGAGACCACGGACCTCACATCCAAGCTTAGGATTACTGTGTCATTGCTGTGTTATACTTTAGACCAGTTCCGGGGTGTTGAGACCACGGACCTCACATCCAAGCTTAGGATCACTGTGTCATTTCTGTGTTATACTTTAGACCAGTTCCGGGGTGTAGAGACCAAGGACCTCACACTCAAGCTTAGGATCACTGTGTCATTACTGTGTTATACTTTAGACCAGTTCCGGGGTGTAGAGACCAAGGACCTCACACCCAAGCTTAGGATTACTGTGTCATTGCTGAGTTATTATCTAGACTAGTTCCTGGGTGTCGAGACCACGGACCTCACACCTCAGACTAGGACTGTGCTTTATATCTGTTATGACTATCTGCTCTGTCGACCTCTCTCTTGCTTTCTGATTCGGTACCTCTGCATATCTGCCTACCTGTTGCCAAACTCTGCCTGTACCCGGTTACCGAATCAGCCTTCTGTCTCTGTACCTTATCTGCTCATGTGTTGCCGACCTGGCCTGCCCGACCCTCCAGGCTGTCACTCATCCCTTGAGTGCTCAGTCTATCTGTGCTAGCTGTGACACTATTCCACCAAGTGTCAGTTAGCTATTAGGACTCCTGCTCCTCAGAGAGTCCGGCCTGCTAGCAGCCAGTGGCCTCTACTCCTCTGGAGTCCTTTGGCTGCAGTACAGTCTGATTCCCAGTTTTCCAGGGAATCACGGGCTGTCAGATTATCTCTATCTCCTCTCTTAGGAGATAGTCCCTGCACAGCCGAGGGCCACCTGCTCCTCAGGTGGTGCCTGGCCAAGCTGCTTGTGTCTCCCGCCTCACGGGAGATAGCCTACAGTTACACCAAACACTTACACTTCATTAGGTGTCCAGAGGTTAGTCATACTTGTATTATTGGTGATTCTGCAGATCATCAATAATCGGGTATACATCTGTATTGTTGGTGATACTGCAGATCACCAATAATCAGATTCTCTCTGTGTGCTGACACCAATCGTTACAAAAAGTAACCTGGGCAGCACGGTGGCGTAGTGGTTAGCTCTCTCGCCTTGCAGCGCTAGGTCTCTGGTTCGAATCCAGCCAGGGCACTATCTGCAAAGAGTTTGTATGTTCTCTCCGTGTCTGCGTGGGTTTCCTCCGGGCACTCCGGTTTCCTCCCACATTCCAAAAACATACGGATAAGTTAATTGGCTCCCCCTAAAATTGGCCCTAGATTACAGTACTTACACTACATAATATAGACATATGGCAATGGTAGGGATTAGATTGTGAGCTCCTTTGAGGGACAGATAGTGACAAGATATATATATACACTGTACAGCGCTGCGTAATATGTCGGCGCTATATAAATACTAGATAATAATAATAATAATAATATTATCGCACGCAATACAAACAGCACTGTGACAGTTTGTAACTAGTGTTGGGCAAAGTTGCCCACATTCATTTTAGAAAGGTGTTTGTTTTTTTGTTTTTTTGGTTTTTTTGTAAATCACTGAACTGTGGTGGCTGGATAGTGTACTGGTTAAGGGTTCTGCCTCTGACAGAGGATTCCAATCTCAGCTTTTCCTATTTAGTAAGCCAGCACCTATTCAGCAAGGCTCCCTAAAACGACAACTGCCTACTACTGTAAGTGTACCCTACTGGCTACAGCTCAAGCGCTTTGAGCCTGCCAGGAGAAAACTGTGATATAAATGTTATTTGTCTTGTCTTGTCAACTGTAATGAAAATAAGATTTTGATGTTTTTCCTAGATCACAAATTAGTATAGTATACCTGGGGCCAGGCCCGGATTAACCTCACAGGAGCCTAGAGGCATAGATGTCCTGGCACCTTAGACTTTGCCCTGCAGAACCACATCACAAGCATCCTGGATGTCCCAGCTGTCAATTCTCCCTTAGTTCCCTTGCCCATCATAGGTAGCTACAGGTGCCCATTAGTATTAAGTAGCCAGAAGTACCCTCAATATTAAGTAGCTAGAAGTGCCCCCAAGTATTAGGTAGCTAGACGTACCCTCAGTATAAAGTAGCTAGAGGTACCCATGACTGATGGGAGATCTTGTCAGTGGAATGCAGAGAGCTGGGTGAGTAACCTCTCATTTACACCCTCATTAGGACTCTGCATAGGAAAGGAGAGAGGGAGGCGCTCTAGGAGGGAAGTGAGCCGCCTTTCCATCATCAGGCGCCTGTAGGCACATGCCTATAGTGCCTTATGGTAAATCCGTCCCTGCCTTTGGCCAATTCAGGTTAAATCACACTGAAAAGGGATAATCATCAACTGTGCCTGCTTGCTCTATTTGTATTTGTTTTAGTAGCACAACCCTTGTCCTTAGCTATTAGTTATAATACTAAATTGTAATAATTAACTATATTAAAGGGAACATGAGGCGAACCTCGGCTAAAAAAGACATACTTACATAAGAAGAGGGAAATCTGTAGATCCTTTAGAGGCTTCCCGTGTCCTTCTTGACACTGCCGCTCTGAAACATCGGGGCCACTCTCTTCTTGTAAATGTGTGGCCATGCTACACCTGCTCAAGCATGGCCACGGCTTCACAGAAGCATACTGAGCATGCGCAGCCTTGTACTGGCACTTGTCAGTTTTCTTTGAAGGGTCCATGCTCTGCAATGAGGAGCCAGAGGAAAGTGTAGGAAGAATGTATAGGATCCAGAGGCTTCCCTCTTTTTAGGTAAGTATGTCTCTTTTAACCTGAGGTTCGCCTTGGGTACACTTTAAAGCAAACTTGTACTCTAAAAAAAATAAAAAAAAAGCCTTTGAATGGTCCAGAGACTCAATCTCCTCCTCAACTCCGATGCTATACAGAGACTCTCTGAGCATATCCAAAAACGTTTTCTCGTAGCTACAATCCCCTTTGTGTATGAGCTGAGCACAGCTAAGGAGTGTCCCAGCCAGTGGCAATTTAAGCTACTTAGGTAAATATTATATTAGGTCGTTTTTTTACAATCCAGGTTTGCTTTAAAAATAATTACTAATATTAAGTGTAATAAAAATAATTCCAATGTAAAGTTTATATAAAGGGCCCTAATGACTTTCTGAATCAGTAACCTCTCTTCCAGTGCTTTTAGCAAAAAATTTATGAAATCTCAAGCCTTTCAGGTCAGCCCAGCAAAACTTTGCCGATAAATCTACCTCTGCAAGAAGTCAACCTTAACTATTTAAGCCTTTTGGATGTAGCTGCTACGTCCAAAAGACTGCTTCCCCGCTGCTGCGCGCTCCAGGGCCGGTCGCACGCGCTCCTGCGCCACTGCCCGTTAGCCCGGAGAATGAATGGGAACAGAACCGATTCATTGATCTAAGTCCCCGTTAGAACGATCGCGGGCTTCTATGAGAAGCCGCGATCGTTCCAAGTGACACATCCCCTCTTCACTTCCTGTAAGCGTACATAGGGGTTGATTCGCAAAAACGTGATAACTGCTATCACAGCAGTTATCACGCGATCTGCCACACATGGCGCTTTGCACACACAAAGCATTACTCTGCGTGATAAACAAACGTTTGCACACGGAATGTTTTGTGCGCGCAAAGCGATGCGCGGCAGATCGCGTGATAACTGCTGTGATAGCAGTTATCATGCTTTTGTGAATCGAGCCCAAGGTACGCTTACAGGACGCCTATGAAAAAATAAAAATGCCATATTGTGGCCAAACAGTAAAACTACATCTAAATACATTATTTTTTTTACTGTACAGACCCACACTTACATTTAAAATGAACTGTTTACCTCCCACCCTCTCCCAAAATACCCAAATAAAATGTTTTATGTTAAAAAAAAATACAATTTAAAAAAACAAAAATAGTTTCCTAAAGGTCTGAACTTTTTAATATGCATGTCAATAGGGTATATTACTATAATTTGTTCAATTATAAGCTTGTAAATAGTGATGGACGCAAAACTGAAAAAATGCACCTTTATTTCCAAATAAAATATTGGCGCCATGCATTGTTATAGGGACATAATTTAAATGGTGTTATAACAAATGGGCAAAAAATTTGGGTTTTAATTATGGTAGCATGTATTATTTTAAAGCTATAATGGCCGAAAACTGAGAAATAATGAATTTTTTCCATTTTTTAATATTCCTGTTAAAATGCATTTGGAAATTAATGATTCTTTGCAAAATGTATCACCCAAAGAAAGCCTAATTGGTGGTGGAAAAAACAAGGTATGGATCATTTCATTGTGATAAGTAGTGATAAAGTTATTGGCAAATGAGTAGGAAGTGAAAATTGTTCAGATGCATAAGGTGAAACAACCCCGAAGGCTGAAGTGGTTAAATGTCACCTGAAGTGACATGTAACATGATGAGATAAACATTTGTATGTAAAGCCCCAATCCTACCTACAGCTAGGCTGTGTTCCTTTTTTCTCAGTGTAAAAAGTTAAAGCTAGGTACACATGCTAGATGACAATTGACTGAGAAAAAAACCCATCTGAATCCAGGGAAAGGATAATAAGTTCAAAAGTTCAATATTTTTCTGTATGAGCCCAGGTGCACTCTTCTGCTTTACAAACATGCAGGGCACCTGCACTGCTCTGCATTTCAGCCCAAACCCCATTTAACTAAAGTATACTGAATGGGACAGAACTGTGTTGTGAACAAGATGCATGTAGCAGTGCATTGTCTGAACTTTTAAATATTCTGAAAATGTTGGTCTATCCATCCAGCCATAAAAATATTCTGTAACCTCACATAAAAAAATCAGCAAAAATAAGCACTGCAATATAAATGATATATTTAATATTATATAAGAAACTAGTATTTATTTTTTAGGCTTATTCCTTCATCTGTTTCTTTTTCTTGTACAGGACAATGAAAACAGAGTAGGAGTGCCAATGGATGGATGTGGGATTCCCTGCTCTTTGAATTGGGACCTGTTAATTACACTAATAATCAGAGTTTATTTCCCCGTGGGCACCAGCATAATCCGCCCAGTAAAAAGCAGTAAACAGATCCAGCTATGGAAGGGTTTTACAACAGGAAATTTTATATAGGGTGGTAGAGTATCTCTCTTGTAACGTTCTTCACAAGGCTGCAGTTCCTCCCTGGGGTAAAGCTATCTTCATTCTCCCTCCAGCTTTCTCTATGTGTCAGGCTGATGGTTTGCAGCTGGCTCCTGGACACCAGCCAGAGGCTGCTCCAAAAACCTAGCGGATGGAAACTGAGACCATAGAGGAGGACAGGAGTAGACAATGAGCGTGAGCAGAAAATTCCAAATCTATCTTCTGTCTGCAGAAAAATAATGGACTTGTGACTCATCCAAAGTCTAAATTATTGTTTAATGCTTACAATCTACTACAGTCTTTCTCTTGCCTTAACTATTTCTATGCTACAAGTCACCGTGATGCAGAAAGTTCATGTCCCACTGGGAAAGGTATGTTTGCATTTCCTGGCAACACTATGAAATCACATACACTCTACAGTAGAAGGGTTAATAGACCTACAGTGTAGGTTACAATGTGTTTAAACGAGAAGAATTTTGAGTGAAACTGAGAATGCAGAAAACAACCTACGGGTGAAAACACATGCACAGATGAGAGCAAAACCATCTGGTGAATGTACAATTTACTCATCATGCTTAACCTCTCTGGCTGTACGCAGTTTCAGATGCTGCATCCGTGGGAGGATTTTTTAAAATAAAAATTGAATAAAATGCTTAAGCTAGCACTTTGCTAGCTAACTGTGGCCCCCAAGCCCCCGGGCACCGCTCTGATCCCCCGATCACCGCCAGCAATATTTACCCGTCCGCGATCCCGCGAGAGCAGCATCTTCACCTTTTAGCTTCAGTCGTCACTATGGCGACGATCGTACATGACGTCATGCGCAGTCCCGATCCTCCCCTTAGCGAAGCCTGGAGCTGATTGGGAGGCTGCGCCATGGGGGGGGTACGTATAACGGCGCTGATCGGTGGGGACCGGAGGGATTTGGGGG